>NW_007419503.1:0-544 GCF_000475195.1 Diaphorina citri
TCCGTTTAATGTTGTCCTAAAATACCCATTTTTTTTTGTATTTGCATATTTTATGTTATTAGTTATTACATATTTTATGGTATTGCATATTTTATGTAATTACATTTTCTATGCCATTGCATATTTTATGTTATTATGCACACATTTTATGTCATTGCATATTTTGTGTCTTTACATATTCTATGTCATTGCATATTTTATGTTATTACATATCTGATGTCATTGCATATTTTGTCATTGCATATTTCTCATATCACTAAGATGCTCTCTGTATACTTTGGCTTTAAATAGAGTTAGTACGTTTTGTAATTTAATACTTTTTAGAACTGTAATTGTGTTGTGTTTTGATTTTGTTAGTTATTTTTCGTATTTATTTATTCATTTATATATTTTTTCGTTTTATTTTGTGTCTTACGTAGACAAAAAAATTAATCTTTTTTTATGTAGGGTGAAAAATGGCATGTTTTTTTTTTTAGAGTTTAACAAACAAAGAAGAACAAAAATGGCATGTAAAGGGGCAACTTTTTTTTTACCTGCTATTGGA
>NW_007419504.1:0-544 GCF_000475195.1 Diaphorina citri
CACGTCAGTAGTATGACGTCACCCGTAGCTCCCAGAATAGGATTCGGCGGCTTTCGTGAGAAGTCGGGAGCCATTCCTGCAATCACAAGAGAAAAGGGGAGGGTTTAGAAATAGGGACTGAGTTTACTATTAGGGGCATTCGTTGTTCTCATTCCAACCCTGGAACGTGTTGGAGATGTTGACTGATCTGCTGTCAGTGCTACAACTACTACGTGTTGGGTGCTTTTGGACCGTGAGAGAGGTTCCATGCCTATTTCACGGACAACGAGAAGTAAAGTACCATTTGGACTTATGACGAGCCGCCCTTTTAGAAACGAATGTTGCCAGCTTAGCGTCTACCTTGTAAGCGCTAGGTCGTGGTTCGATTCCCGCTCAGGTCACTAAAAACGTTAACAGTTATATACAGTGACGTCAAATCTCTATCAAACAGTTGACGATACAGTAGGACATAAGGAATGACATGGCGAATGAATTACTCTGACAATGTAATATCTCTCGTCACTGCTATGAAGTTTATTCCCGCTATGTATTAAACTCAGAAGCA
>NW_007419505.1:0-544 GCF_000475195.1 Diaphorina citri
TCGGAAAGTTGCCTAAAATGTCCTCGACCAAGAGTAAAATGAAGGTAAGCTTACACACCTATCTACTGTAGGATACCATTCATAAGGAGTATCTTTGATGACTCATCAGCCAAAACTGTTAGATCTAGATCCGAAATCATTTCATACCAAATGAGACTGAAAATGCCATTTAATTTCGAAAATTGGACTGGTCAGGTATTTATTTTTTTTTGGTGGGAAAATTTTGGAACCCAGTCCTATTCCTAGGGAACTAAAGGGGGAATGAAAAACGTCAAACAATAGCAAAGTAGTTACCATACCAACAACAAATGATCACTATTCACAGAGGAGCTTTGTCTAATGTCCATTTTATATTGGTCCATACAAAAGAAATAGGCATGAAGTTAACTCAATATATCCAAATGTGTGACTGTCTTGGAAAGCATAAATTGTTTTTCATTATTGCTGTCTTCAAGGAAGATGGATTAGGGATCACAGGAAACTAAAGAAAGGTAGCCAAGCTTGGCAACTTAAAAAAGTTTAATTTCAAGCCAGGGTTTTTTTT
>NW_007419506.1:0-544 GCF_000475195.1 Diaphorina citri
GCCCACCTGAGCTGATAGACTGACGTACCTGGCTGTTAACAGAGACTACATGCAGTAGCCTTTGGTGATTTCTATAGTCTCTACAACTAGATATGGCGGTTGTAGAGGAAAACTAGACCATACTTTCCTGTACTACCTTATTCTGGGTACTTTATTATACACAAGAGAATAGTCTGCACTATAGAGGGAAACGGGCCTTTCTCAGACAATATTGAGTATAAAATATTGACAATAATGGGTTCAATCTAGGGTTGCCAGACGTCCCGTATTTCCCGGGACGTCCCGTATTTTGGGCACTTCTCAACCCGTATTTTCCCCAGTTTCACCATCTCCTCCGGTAATTAACCCAGTTTCACCATCTCCTCCGGTAATTAACCCAGTTTCACCATCTCCTCCGGTAATTAACCCAGTTTCACCATCTCCTCCGGTAATTAATTTTTACCAATGTAACAAATTAAAATTTTCCATGAGAAAATTAAAATTTTCCAAAAATATGAGAAGTGAATAATTTTTAATTTCTAATTTCATTAATAAATCTGAAGAA
>NW_007419507.1:0-544 GCF_000475195.1 Diaphorina citri
TAATGGTCAAATTATTACTCGGCCTGTGTCTTTACTTTATCCTTTTGAATTTCATTATTGAAACTCAGATGGGTAAAAAATGATCGTCTTGTTATCATTTTCTATGTATACTTGTATTTTTTTTCTTTTTCATGTCCAATGTTAGGAAATTAATTTTGTACTATCAGATTTCCTTAGATTTTTTTGATTGTTATAAAAGATGTAGGTATTATTGCTGTTTTTTATAAGTACGGATTTTGCAATTATTGTTTTATAGGTACTTGATGATTAATTTTTTATTGTTATTAATGTTTTTGGATAGGTATTATTTGATTGTACTTAATGATTTAAAGCAACTTGTTGGGGACTTAGGTTTTTCATATTTAGGCGGTTTTTTATGCTCATGTTTTTTATGTCCGCCGGGAATGTCGCGAATTCTCGCGAGTTCGTGATATTTTTTTTCGGCCAGTTTCAGGACACATTTCAGATTTTTCAATTCAGATTTTCACAGATTTTTCTCTCGGACATTCTTAATTCATCGGAACATTTTATTATTTTGGACATT
>NW_007419508.1:0-544 GCF_000475195.1 Diaphorina citri
GCTACACACATACAAATTTATCAGATCTGAATAGAATAAATAATAATAAAAGAAATCATGAATTTATTTTCCTTTTTTGTGCGACCCTAAGCTACTTTCACCTCCCTCTGCCTCGTCTGTTTTCTCTTGATCTCTCCTTCAATTCTATTTCTTCCGTATTTCTTGTGTAGCATTTTCTTTTGAATGATTAGAAAATGATTGGGCGAATGACAGAGATAGCAAAAGTTGTGGGCTAATTTCTAGTATGCTGACTTATTTTCGGATTGATAAAAAAAAGTGTGTCCAATTCCAATAAACTCCACCTTTCTGACTGACTAGATGAGTGTAATAGGTTGTAGGGAATCTACTGTGGCATTTGTGGCCTTAATACTAAGTCCCATTACAACCCACCACTGGCCCTACAGACAGACAGTGGAAAAAAGTAGGTCCCAATATATCAAGGTGCAGGTTGGAATGATATTCAAACGCTACACACATACAAATTTATCAGATCTGAATAGAATAAATAATAATAAAAGAAATCATGAATTTATTTTCCTTTTTT
>NW_007419509.1:0-544 GCF_000475195.1 Diaphorina citri
ATGGGATACAATAAATAATAATAATGAAAATAGAGATGATAGCTATAACATCTAGAGACGGTAGAAAGGTGCGAGATAAAAAGGCTGATCCATAGGGACTTTAGAGAAAAGAAGTCAGAAAAAATGAATCTTTGGTTGGACCTTTACTTTGGATACTACAGAATGGAACAGGAGGAAAAGAAGGAGAGGGAAGGAGGGAGAGATCATTTTTTGCTAAAATGGGTTAAGCAACCGAATTAGTTAAAATCAAAAGTCTAAACTTAACCAGACTGCTCAGTAAATTGGATTATGTTTGAGTGTGACCACGGGTATTATTGGGTGTACAATAAAAGTATAACATCACACTTTTTACACAATTTTAGGTAGTTTTTTTTTACATTTTACGTACCTATACCTACTTCTTACCAATAAAGTACTAACTTAACAGAAAGGCAGATCAGTTTTTCGTTTTTGATCATTAAAAGAGATTCTATTCCACAATAGAGGAGATTCATTGTATTGAGACCAGTCCCTATAAAATCAGCTTTAAGTAAACTTAAAAAAA
>NW_007419510.1:0-544 GCF_000475195.1 Diaphorina citri
ATTTCATACCGAACTCTTTCGCTGCTAGTAAAACCTGCTAATTTGTGGGGAGTTCTGTGTCCGTGGCCAGAGTTGTAGATATAGTAATGACTGAATGACACAGTTGTTGATAATGATTTCATCAGGTCTGACAGTAAACATGTGAACTGTAAAGTTCAGGATGTAGGTGAATTGCTGAAACTCATGTTGATAATAATGTTCTATTTTTAACTAGGTTCACAAATTGTACTCGTATATTTTAACTTTGATGAAACTGCTGTCATTGACATCTAGAATCCGATCTTTAACCCATTAATTAAATAGATAAATACACAAATGGGTTACAACTTTTTAAAAAAAAAACTTTAAGCCATACAATGTCTTCGGTCTGTCTTCTAATAAATAGAAGCGTTTTTGAATATCCCATTTTGACTAATGATAGACGCTTTCAAAGTAGGACCAGAACAAATTGAACAAGCTGTTTTAGAACTATGAGTATCTGCTGTGACCTGTTTCAAAACAAACAGGACGTTGTGACACCACAACGCTTTTCAAAGCTACATGT
>NW_007419511.1:0-544 GCF_000475195.1 Diaphorina citri
TAGTAGTAGCCTACTGCTGCAGTAAAGGGACTTTTCAGTCCTATGCGAGCAGTATAAATAAGCACTATTATTATTATAGTTGGCTTGCAGGGAATCGACCTCAGTGGTGCAGTGGTTAACGCGTTGGACTTTGGATCTGGAGGTTGGTGGTTCGAGTCCAAGTCAAGTCATAATATTTACCTAGGTGTACCTACCTATTAACTGGGGAATGACATTTGTCACGAACATTTCAGTAGTACGCTTAACGCAATTAAAATTCCTTCTTTTTCTTAATCTCAAATATTTTCCCAATGAAGGTCCATACCACATTTGGTTCTTTCCTGAATAAATGCAGCTTTTGGCCATAATTGTGACGTTAGGACACCCACTAATATGCGATCCTATAGTTACAAAGTTTGGGGGTAGGGTGTCTGCCTTGTAAGTGCTAGTCCGCGCATCCGATTCCCCTCCGGGACGAACTTAATTAATTGGGGGGGCACGGTTGGTCCAGTGGTAACGCGCTTGCTTGCCATGCAGAAGGTCCCGGGTTCGAATCCCACCATCG
>NW_007419512.1:0-544 GCF_000475195.1 Diaphorina citri
AGGAGTGAAAACCAAGTCATGTAGTGAGAATTGCTCAAATCATGTGTCCGAACGGTCTCCGAACCTTCCTAGCGGTTATCAAACGGTAGACTCGGGGATAGATGTTCAAGTTGTCTCAATAGTAGCTCATTTTGCAGGCGAAAAAGCCGCGTGTCTACGTTTCCAATGTAAGACGGGTCTTAACGTTTTACCAACAGACTTGGTACTCACTCCATACTACTGAACAATGCCAATGAAGCTGTGCCAATTCGATTATGTGAGCTTTTTTATAGTCAACATGGCTTAACCAATGAGACTGCGAGATTCGGCTTTGTGGAGCAAGTGTGGACGTTTAAAGCGGAATGTCATTGGTTCAGCCATGTTGACTACAAAAAAAGTCACACGATCCAATACAGTATCGTATTCGATGTGAAACAAAACATGCCTGACAAAAAAAGTCACACGATCCAATACAGTATCGTATTCGATGTGAAACAAAACATGCCTGAACCAATGAGATTCCACTTTGGACGTGTAAACACAGCGAAATCTCTCATCGGTTCAG
>NW_007419513.1:0-544 GCF_000475195.1 Diaphorina citri
CAACAATTACCTCCAGTTAATAGTAGAAGCCCTTATCCTATCAGAAGACGTAAGTTGACCTTTAAAACGGAAAAAAATTCCTTCACGTGTTGAACTTGTCTACCAAAATTGATCAAAATGTTCGAAAGTTATTGCCGAAGGATTTGGATGTAGAACATTAAGAACTAACATACCAGGCAATCAGGAGGCTGGTACAAGATAGAACAAGGATTTGGATGGAGAACATTAAGAACCTGGTACCAGGCAATCATGAGGCTGGTACATGAACAAGATAGAACAAAATGCTCGCCAATTTGCTCTATCTTGAGACAGCTACTCGCACCATAGAGATTTTGAGTGAATATTGAGCTACCTTTTCGTAGAACCAATGAGAGAAATACTTGATTGAAAACTCGGTAACTTTGTGGAAGTCCATTTTAACTATTGGGTTGTATGGAAATACGAATACTACTTCAATGAAAGAAATTTCTGTTCGGCCGGGCTCGGGTTCCTTCGTATCTATCACGGAGTTTGGAGCGTTGTGGATACTCTCAATAGTCTAAAT
>NW_007419514.1:0-544 GCF_000475195.1 Diaphorina citri
ATGGTAGGTAAACATTGGTTGTTAGGATTATTGAGATACTTATTGGGAAAAATCCTACAATGCTGCAGTGAGCACCAATGTTGTGACATAATAACACAAAGAAATTGCATTTACATTACATAGATAGTCATGGAACATGACAAATTAGAAATGGAATGCGACAAAGGAGACACGAAACGCGACAAAATAGGCTGTTAGTGAGTGTTGGACGCCCTGTAGAAACTAAAATATGGTGTTGGTGAGTGAAAATTGCAAAAGATGGTAATTAGTTCACTCTAGCAAAAAGAGGGAGTAAGCAGGACATGAGGATGAAGCAGAAGACCTGCACGCGGAGTGATCTCTATTCGTACAGCCCAGCCGCCGTAGAAGTCGCACAATTCTGGAGGTTCACATGCTGAACTCATTTGGATACGGATAAGTAAGTAAATAAATAAGTAAGGAAGTAAATTTAAATTTAATTTTTTTAAATTTAATATACCTTATTTATACTGTCGGCTAAGACTAAAAAGTCCCATTATGCCAACAGTTTAAACAGGCCTCATTT
>NW_007419515.1:0-544 GCF_000475195.1 Diaphorina citri
AAAAAAAAAATGTTTCACTCGACAATTGGGTTACGTTCATAATATTTAGCTTGTTTGGTGACCACACAGGCCGACCTGTTATGGCCACAAACAATTGAACTGGTGGTGCACTGTCAAAAAAAAAAGTATAATACACAAACAACAACAAAAAGTAGGTACATACAAATGTCCACAATAGCTGTCTCTCTCCCTCTTCATCTATCTCTCTCCCTCCCCCCTCTTCATCTCTCTCTCTCCATCTCCTAAAAGTATACTCTAACTCTCTCGTTTTTTCCTTCCTTCTCCGCCTTTTTGTCTCTCTTTCTTCCCCATCCATCCCTCCCTCTCTCTGCTCTCTCTCTCTCTTCCTTTTCCCTCTGCCTCTCTTTCTCTCCCTTTCTCTTGGTCCCTATGGCTCTCTATCCCTCTCCCTTTTATTTCTGTCTCTATGGACCCTGTCTTTTTTACTTTTTACTTTTTTTGATTCCCTCTCTCTCCCCCTTCTCTCTCTCTCTCTCTCTCTCTCTCTCTCTCTCTCTCTCTCCCGAAAAAAGCACCCAAAATA
>NW_007419516.1:0-544 GCF_000475195.1 Diaphorina citri
TATTAAACAAACTATTTAAATAGAACCTTAGAAATGCTGAAACGCTTTTTTTTTATGTTATTCCTTTCCAGCTTTTTTTTCTGTGGAGGATGTTTGCATACATATTTATGTTTGTATTATTTGACATATTTGAGAGTACGTAAAATGATTACTTCTTTCTAAGTTTCCATTTATTGGTTTTTCAAAACAATTCTCTCATCAAATAAATAGTTAACAAAATAATGGTATACCCATCCGTAAAAGCCGGAGCTTGTGCCACGGAATAATATTGGAATCATATCAGAGATGGTACTGATGGTATTCGTATTAAGTTTAATCCATCTTAAGGGTCTGTTTGCTCTATGCCCTTAAGCACCTAAATGGGAAGTATTGTGTCTCTTATCGCCCATCCGATGAGGACATACTACGGGATGAGCATGCTACGACACAGACCACGTTAGTCTACTGTAGCATTTGTTTCAATTTTACGAGCCAGCCTAGTTAGCTTAGTTGGTAGTGCGTCTGCCTTGTAAGCGCTAGGCCGCGGGTTCGATTCCCGCCCGGG
>NW_007419517.1:0-544 GCF_000475195.1 Diaphorina citri
AAATAATTTCAGATTTTTCATATACACTTTCATTTTGAAAGCAATTACGCCCTTCAAAATCATCATCACGTAGAGACAAAAGTTGTAAAAGGTTTGGTAGGAAACTTTGAAAATTTAACTTAACTAGAAGTTAAAGAAATTAATTAAAAACTTGGACTGAAACCACACAGTACCTACATAAAAGTCATACAACAAAGGAGGTACCTTTAATCTCGCGTTCTGACGAGGGCAATATCAGGTGAAAATTTTCCTAGGTATTTTGTGCATTTTCGAATTGGCCTAGATTTGTCCAATAACCGGGTAGGTATGTGATTCATCACGTGAATTCCGTGAAATGACGGTTCTTCTACACCCTGAGTAGGTAATTTTAAAACGGAGCATCCAGTAAAAGTCCTAATGTTAACGTAGATTAGAATAGAAAGCAAGTTTTCAGCTTCGCGCAAGTCGCTAAGGTGTGTCCTTTAATCTGGAATCAAAAGTCTCTCTGAAAAGCTGGAATCGAAATTTCCTCTAGAAAGCTGGAATCGATCGAGTGGTCCGTGCA
>NW_007419518.1:0-544 GCF_000475195.1 Diaphorina citri
GTACTACGAAGGGGGAGGGAGAAAGCAAAGAAAAAGAGTAAAAGAGGGACCAAAGAAAAAGAGTAGAAGAGGGAAATAAAAGCGAAACAAAACATGTTTTTCGTTTTTTCTCTCAAGAAGATAACTGTCACTTGAAGTTAAGACACATGATGTAATGGTTCTGATGGTTGTGGTTACGGTAACAGGGTTTATAAGTGGAGAGATAAGGCAAAAAGAGAGAGTTGGAGAAAAGTGAAGAAAATATTGTACGTCCAAACCAGGATCATGTCATCTCTTATAAGCGTTATGGGGAGAGACAACGATATTTTTCATTGCCTTTAAGGAACTCTGAGGTATCAGAAAGAACAAAATAGGATTGTTATGTCATCCAGAATATTGTGTCCAATATAGGTTCTGCACTCTCTTCTGGGCGAACATAACTTTAAAGGTAGAAACTTTACCCTCACGTGACGTAGGGGCACTGTTGCTATCGTGAACGAAAAATACTATAGGAGAACTTTGAACCACATCTTTCTGACTCCCCATGAGCTCACGTGACGTGAGG
>NW_007419519.1:0-544 GCF_000475195.1 Diaphorina citri
CTCGGCCCCGCTGGGAATCGAACCCGGACCTCCTGCGTGCAAGCCTAGTGTGATACCCACTCGGGCACGGAGGTTGCTTCATAGTAGAAAACATTTCCGTTACAAGATCCCTAGCATGAAGGCAGTTCTTTACCTCGAGAGGAACTTTCTCTCCACTCCGTACAAAGGTGGGTAGATTAACTAAGGAACTACACAGCCGAGCCCCGGGATCTCTGCTATTACCAGATAATGGGGAGGTAGCTCCTAGCTCTCTGGGTATTGAACTCTCATCCCTAGTCACCATATAACCTGCAACAAGTACACAATAATACATCAATACAACCTATAGAACTTATAACCAAACATACAATGCTGATGTGCTGACTGAGCTAGAGTATTCTACTAACAATAGAGCTACTTATCTCACCTGGCTGCTGAAGCAGTTTCTTCAACTCGTCAATACTGGGATAGGAAGCATGCTGATGTGCTGACTGAGCTAGAGTATTCTATTAACAATAGAGCTACATAGCTCACCTGGCTGCTGAAGCAGTTTCTTCAACTCGTC
>NW_007419520.1:0-544 GCF_000475195.1 Diaphorina citri
ATAATGTGCGCGCGGTGGAGGGTGTGTTCACACGGTTTAGGATCGGAAAGGGAACCGAGAGTGTGGTCGCCCTAACATGAATTCTTTACGAATATTTAAATGTATGTATAATAAACTTTGTACAGTTCATGATTGTATTGCCTTTTGTGCTTGTAGAAGATAACTTTCTATTAAATACCTACCTATTGTTTAAGCAAATATTGGGAAAATGACAAAGTGGAAGAAGAAGAACTATTGTTTAATATATAACTTTAGACCAAATTGAGTGCAAGTTTAAATTAGATTATTTTTCATTCATTTAAATATTTTAAATCAATAAATTAGAAGAAAATTATCTGCAAATTAATGAAAAAATCGATGAAAATCTCATTTTTGATGAGTAATTGAGTACTACACAGTACACAGGTACATAGGTCTGGTAAGTACTTACTTCAGCTATTCTGGTAGTGAAGAGTTCAAACACACACAGGAGAGAAAAAAAATAATATCTCCTACTTAATAATTTAAAATAAACTTTAACGAAAAAAAAAAAACTCTCCTGGAT
>NW_007419521.1:0-544 GCF_000475195.1 Diaphorina citri
CCCTCCCTTTCTCCTCTCTCCCCTCCACACAGAGAAGTGTCGTAAAAACTTTTTATTAAGGCATCATAAAAATAAAAAATACGCCTTCCATTTCTTCGCATTTAAAAAATTACCCTGTTGGGTTCTAAACTTGCTTGTAGGAAATAAACTTATTGGAAAGGAAAACTTGTTGGAAATGTACTTGTTGGAAGGAAAAAAGGAACTTTATTTTGAAGGAAAATTGGGATGTACAGGATTTGGACATTTTTCTTAAAAACTTTAGATTTTTTCTTGCTGCTTTGGGAAAACTAAACAACTTGGTTGCCTGGCAACATGATGTAAACATCAGGCGGTCCGTTGATTGGAACCGAAAATTAGGCAGGTGGTTCATCAGTACCGAACATACCCAAAGGCTTGTTTTTGTTTTTTCCTCCTCCTTTCATCCTCCTCTGTCTCCCCCTCCCCCCTTTCCTCCTTTCCATTCACTCCCTCCCTACACTTTTCACGCTCTCATTCCCTCAGTCTCTCGTGTCTTTCTGCTTCAACCTAGTCTTTATGTCTCCCT
>NW_007419522.1:0-544 GCF_000475195.1 Diaphorina citri
TGTGTGTGTGTGTGTCTGTCTGTCTGTAAACAAAATATCTCGAGAACAGTAAGAGCTAGAGACTTGAAATTTGGTATGCAGATGTCAAATAAATGTGACAAAGATGCGTTGAGATAGGTGCTGCGGTTGGCGGTACTTTGACCGTTTTTTGGCGGTTTTCAGCTATACCGACTAAACGGTTAGAGATATTATAAAATTTTAGGGTATAAGAACAAGAACACCCAAATAATAAGCATCATTCATTAGGATAAGGAAAGTCGTGTGATGTTCACACCAGATTTTTTTGCTCAATATCGACTTAGAATAGGAGCACCCCTCCCCGTCCACATATCCTCTTCAGTTTGTGCCATCCTAAAAAAAAACAGAGGGCTGTATTTACCCATGTCCGCGACTTAGCGCTTACAAGGCACACGTATGTGGCCCGCGAAGTACTTGCCAATGTAGCATGTGGCCCGCATACACATGGAAGTTGAAAATCCCTGGACTATAGGAACACAGTACGTTCATATTGATCTGCTACTTTTTTTTTTTTTTTTTTTTTTTT
>NW_007419523.1:0-544 GCF_000475195.1 Diaphorina citri
GGAAGGAAAACTGCAGCTATAGTCCGGAGGCGTAGCACCAAATACCGACTGAAAATGAGAGGCAAAACTATCGGCAATGAAGCTGAAGCAAAACCTTGTTTTCCGAAGATGGCGCAAACGACAAGTTTTACACATATGTATACGTACTTAAAGCGTCTAATAATAATAAAAAAAGAGAACATTTTAAATTTTTACTACCTACATTATTTCTCTTGGTGTGTGTGGTCAATCCTACCTAACTACTATGAACCTACCTATCTATACGTACTATCTACCAACATAATATTTATAAAAGTTTAATTCCTTCAAAAACTAAGCATTAAAAAAAGGATCAGTACGTATATCAAAGATACCATGAGATCGAATTTCGGGTTATTCAGTTAACATCATGCACGCTTGCCCGTGAAAAAGGAGAAACAGAGAAGATCAGAAAAGATATAATGAAAGAATAAACAAAAAAGTATTTGGAGAGTTAGGAACAGTAAAAAGAAGAGAGATCGAGCTGACAGGACACAGACACAAACAGAAAAACAGATAAACGAAC
>NW_007419524.1:0-544 GCF_000475195.1 Diaphorina citri
TAACACACACAAAATAAGTGTTTTGAAGCAGATTTTTATTACATAATTATGTACTTGGAGATTCGAGATATAGGTTCATATGTGAGTACATTGTACATTTTGCTTGAGGGTTTCATTATTGGATGAAATCATGCAATGCCTACAGAAAAAGAACGAGTTTTTGTAGTTTAGATTATAAGTTGGGTGTGTGGGAGAATTTTTTCCTCTTTTGAAAATGCAGGAGACCCAAAGGATGCCTTCCTGAATGCAAGTTTGCAAAAATTGAGCCAATAAAATAGCCACAACATACTCGAAATCTATAACGAGAATATCTGTAACCTCTCCGGTTTTGTCTGTGTCGTAGCATGCCCGTCCCTTTAAATCCTGTAGTATGTCCCTCATCAGATAGCCGAGAATATTATTCTAATCTCTCCGAGGGCGTTGTCCGATTCTGCCTTTATTTTCAGACATTCCATTGTAACACTTGTTTTATAATTAATACAACGATTATATTTATCTAATCTTATCTTATCTTTTCAGACATTCTCAGTGGACGGGCCAGGTC
>NW_007419525.1:0-544 GCF_000475195.1 Diaphorina citri
TTTTCTCCACCCGAAACTACTTAGAGAAATAAGATCTTTGTTGTTTGAGGCCTGCTGGTACGTCACGTCTTCATATAACAAAAAGAATACATCCAAGCCTAAGTTATACTGAGAAAAATCAAATCAATGCAACCTCGCGGCTCAACTTTGTTCTTCGTTGAGTTCATTGGCTATTTTTACACACATTTCCCCTCAGTATCAATTTGATTTTCCATATGGATCCACAGGGGTACGGTCTATGTGCTGAGATTATCAAAAATAGGTTATCATGCGATGACATTGTGACACAAATCTAATCACGGCCCACCTCTGTGGCTGAGTGGTCAAGACCACTGACTTTCATTTACCTAATATTACCTGTAAAGTACCTTTTAGGTATATCACCTTTAAAGTAGGTAGGTGATATAGATATTAGGTACCCAATCGAACCCACCCATAAACCCTAAAGTAGCCCAAAGAACTGAAATACATTGATATGCCTCTAGGAATCTATGTAATTATTTGTAACCCAAGACGTTTAGGGTGTCCGCGGTTGCTTTATTTA
>NW_007419526.1:0-544 GCF_000475195.1 Diaphorina citri
AATTTGATCTCATGGTGAGGGGTTTTTCGTTTGTAAACAATGATTTGTTGTCAAGCTTTCGTTTGTCACACGAAACAAGGGTTGGTTATAAAATTCTAAGGGCCTTTGTCACTTTGTCCTCTAAGTTTTTAATGTATGTTATTTGGCACTCGAAAGAAAGATTTGTAGTCAATTTTTTAAGGCCTCTCTGTCACTTTTGTCCTTGTCCTCCAAATTTTTAATGTATGTTCATTCAGCACCTATCACTGCAGCTAATCGTAAATCAGAATTTTATTCACACAGTTTAGAAATTTAATTACGGTTTAAAACTTCAAACTTAGTTTAAAACTAAAATAGATGTAGGTAATTTCGTTTATGATTTTATTCTGAACTGATCCAAATTATTTACTCTGATTTTATTATGAACTGATAATAGATATTATTTACAAACCGGTCTCTTAGGAACACTGTATGGCACTGATAAGAAAATATAAGACTAGATATCAACTTGGTTCGGATTTAGTGATAGTTTTGGTTCGAAGTGGAAGATTGGCAGTTGACTGAT
>NW_007419527.1:0-544 GCF_000475195.1 Diaphorina citri
GGACCAATGGCTGAAACTTTGGATTTAGGCTCTAGGGACCTCAAAACGTGTTTTGGCACTAAAAACTGACCGTCGAAAGTTTGACCCGATTACATTACTTTCCTTCCTATAGGAGTATAGGATAAGGAAAGTAAAAATGTACAGGGTCTGGCAGAAAGAACGAACAGTTTTCATTTGCCTATAACTTTGTTAAAACTTGTCAGAAACTGGCAATATTGGTATTGTTGTGTTCCTCAGAGTCTCAGTTTTTAGAAAAGTGGGTTCGCTGAAGTCGGAGCACTGTCCATGGTTGCATTTTTAAAAACACTTGTGTTTTTTGACATTTGGTCCAAGGATTTTTTGTATAAATTTTAAAGTTTGACCTCATGGTAGTGTTATACACTCAAGTTTGAAAAAGGAACAAAAGTCTGGCACACTCTAATAAATATTTTTTTCACACTAATAAATATTTGGCACACTCTAATATAAAAAAAAATGCATTACCTCAGTTACAGGTACATTCACATGAAGAACATCGGAAACAATAGGTGTAGTGAATTTCATT
>NW_007419528.1:0-544 GCF_000475195.1 Diaphorina citri
ATGTTATTTTTTATATACAGGGTGACCGGATGATCCAGACTACAGGGTGTCTCTGTAACTGAATGAAAGGCAGTATGAAGGTCCAAATAGTTTGTTTGATGTTAAAGTTAAACTTGAAATGGTATACACAGCACTTAGTAAAACAACATAAAATCAATAGGGGAAAATGGAAACAGCTGATTCACCCAGCCGAATAAAAACCACGCTCAACGGTGGCGACCGTCTTGACCACCTAACCATTAAGTGGGAGCAAATAGACTCCTCTAATATAATTTGAGGAGGCAATTGGAATAGGATATGGCAAAGATTGATAGGGAAAGGGGCCTTATGACGGCCATACACGTTATAAATTGTGGAGTTTTTGATTTGCCCTAATTTATCCAATGAGCTCACACACTTGTATTAAGGCTAGCAGAGATTAAAGGAGTGAAGAGAGATCAAAAGAGGACATGAAAGAGGCCTTAAAAAGGAGGAGATATTAGAGGCCAAACGACGACATGAAAGAGGCCTTAAAAAGGAGGGCGATTTGGAGGTGGTAAAGGTT
>NW_007419529.1:0-544 GCF_000475195.1 Diaphorina citri
TTGAGTCTATCTATAGAGATAGTTGCAAACATAAGCTGAAGATCGGTAACATTTCCCAATATGGATGGGTTTTGACTTTGACAGATTGGAGTGTGTTTCTATGTTCTGTATAGTCCTAGAGAAATCTATCAAGAATGGAATCTTTCTCGAAAGATGTGTTTTTTGAGGTTAGATTGAACTGATTACAGCTGGCCCCAATTGCCTAAAGAACTTTACTCTTTGCTAAAGTTATGACCACTGGCTTAAAACTACTGAAGAAAAACACATCACAACCTTTGTCATATATTACAATCACAGTACAATGTCAAAATATTGTAAAATATGTACTTAGTGTAAAGTTATTTTAGGAATGCGGTCTTATGGCCTGTTCCACCAACAACTTTGCACTCTGCACTCCTCTATAGTTACCTATTTTACATGCCAAAACATATTAGTAGCAAGTCTTTTTTTTTGTATTGGTACCTATTGGTTTGAATAGGGAATAGTGCTGAATTGTTATGGAATAAAAAAGCCCCAGCCCATAATTTGAAAAAAAAAAAAAAAA
>NW_007419530.1:0-544 GCF_000475195.1 Diaphorina citri
ACTATCCCCTGGTAGACAGACCTTACTCTGTATAGACTTCACCCAGGATATGGTCTCCACTGCATTTTCATAGTGGAAGGCCTGTGTGTTGACATGTCTCTCTTGTAGTTTAGCCAGGATGTGTGTTCTCCATGTCTCGTTCTCCTCTATACTGAAGCTATGTTCATTAAGGAACCAGCGCGGTAGATTACTAGGCGAGACATGCACTGCACCAGCCTCTACACAGGACCATTTCACTTGGAATACACACGCTAAGGCATCATTCTGTTTCTCCTGGAATGCATCTCGTTCAGTATCAACATCCAGGCCGCTATCATCTGTATCAGGATTGACTTCCATACCAAGTAGTGATCCTACAGAACGTACAGGACACCCTAGGCGAGAGTTCTTCACTATAACACAGTCAGTACTAGCAGCATTAGACTTGGTCAGGGGAGAGACATCAGGCATGGTTCTATCAGTGATAAGTCTGGTAGGCGCGGACTTGGCTGTATCTTCATCTTCCCACTCTGGCGCACTACTCTCACTACTCCTGTGACCTGGA
>NW_007419531.1:0-544 GCF_000475195.1 Diaphorina citri
CTTATCCTATAAGGAAGGAAAGTAATGTAATCGGGTCAAATTTTCGATGGTCAGTTTTTAGTGCCAAAACACGTTTTGGGGCCCCTAGAGCCTAAATCCAAAGTTTCAGCCATTGGTCCGTGTGTGTGTCTGTCTGTCTGTCTGTAAACAAAATATCTCGAGAACGGTAAGAGCTAGAGACTTGAAATTTGGTATGTGTAGTGTATCTTTCAAATGTGACAAGGATGCGACACAAAACTTTTGGTTAAAACCGGTGCAACGCTTGGCGGCATTTTACCGCTTTTTGGCGGTTTTCGGTGTAATTTAACAATATCTCGGGAACGGTAAAGCGGAACAGAGAAAACGAAAATATAAAAGCGGAATAGAGAAACAGGAGAAATGAAGGGCGGGGAACAGAGAAAAAGGAACAAGGAGTCAGGAAGATCGAAAGAAACAAGAAGCACACATTAAATTATGAAAAGTAAATATTTTTCCATGTTAAAAGGCTTTCCATTGGGTGCATGTTATATTTTTGGCAGATAGGTTCAAGTGGGGGGGGGGGAGA
>NW_007419532.1:0-544 GCF_000475195.1 Diaphorina citri
TTTTTTTTTATTTTATTTTTACAAATAAATTTGCAGAAAATTACTGAAACAAATATAAACAAGAAAGTGAAGGATGGTATGGTCATTAATTTTCTTTGTAAAAAAATATGTTAAGTGTAAGTGGAGTCCAATGTGCGGTTGCATGGGTTGAAACAGGATATTGTTTACAGTTTGGCATGGGAGTGGTTCATAATTTAAAAACGGTTAGTTTACCAACCTTGCCTATCTCAACCCAGTACCTAACCACAACCTGATGCTGATCATCAAATGGGATTTTTTATGATTTCTTTACAAGAACTTTGACAGTAAATAATAAAATAAAAAAGTGAGGCATAGCACTACCACTCTCTACTTATATTTATTGAATTAAGAGGAAATATTAGTTTTTTTTTTATTATTTTAAAGAGCTTGAATTTTTGTCTTCTCATTTCCAGGTGGTAACAAAACCTTGTCAGCTTCCGAATTATTATTATTTTAAAGAGCTTGAATTTTTGTCTTCTCATTTCCAGGTGGTAACAAAACCTTGTCAGCTTCCGAGCGATGG
>NW_007419533.1:0-544 GCF_000475195.1 Diaphorina citri
GTTTAAATTTGCTCTTTGGACCCAGCCATCATTCATTTAAATTTAAATAGAAGTAATCCTATGTCAACTTGTTAGTTAAGATGTTTGGAGCTGATAAGATAGCTTATGCTCCTATGGAGCTTTCCTCCATCCCTCACTCATCGTCTTCTTCATGATATTGTTATTTTTATTCTCACACCATCTAATTACCATCTTCTTACTTTGACATTTTCCTTCCCATCTAGCATCCAGCACACCACAATCTGAATCTCCTGTTCACAAGGACACAAGCACCAAGCCAGAAAAACCGGCCAAGACAAAACCAGCAAAGGCTGCGGCTCCAAAACCAAGTGATAAGGATGAAGGCCCAGTTGATATAGGCCGACTGGATCTGCGTGTGGGAAAAATCATTGAAGCTTCCAAGCATCCGGATGCTGATTCTCTGTACGTGGAGAAAGTTGAGTTGGGCGAGGCAGCACCAAGGACAGTGGTCAGTGGATTGGTCAAGTTTGTGCCGATTGAACAAATGCAGAACCGAATGGTCGTGCTGCTATGCAATTTGAAA
>NW_007419534.1:0-544 GCF_000475195.1 Diaphorina citri
ATCATACCGTGATCCATATTCTTACGTAGAACTTACTATGAAAAACGTTGACTTTCAGCAAAACTACTACAAATACTCATACGTACGTAATGCATACCTACTACTTACTACCTGTACTTACGATGAGTAACTGAGTAACAGTATGAGATAGAGTAAGGAAAAATTGTTCGTACGTTTCCAAGGTTGATAGCTGATAGGTTTGGAGTAATAAGAAGTACATCCAATAACATATTCAGATTTGAGAATATACCACCCTACCTCCTATTGGAATGATGTCCGATGTGATGTAGAATGTACATATCTGCGATTTGATTATGGAATTCTCTTCACAAGAATATGAAGGACTCACAGAGTCTATAGGTCTATAGGAGCTCTCAAAACCTCCCTGGTAAAATATAAGGCTCACAGTTCACAGTGCATGAAAGAATAATCAGTGGTTAGGTGGAAGAGCTCTTGTCTGGCTGGGGACTTTTAACAGGGAGGAGCCCAGTCTGAAATTTCCTTGCTAAAGAAACAGCAAGCTTGAGTGAGAAGGGTATCCACT
>NW_007419535.1:0-544 GCF_000475195.1 Diaphorina citri
AATAATTGAGACCCTTACAGACATGTGTCTATTAATCTTTCCTATGGGTTTTATCTTGGTGTCTAATTGATATTCAATTTATATAGTTTTCTCTGAGTGAGTGATGGTTAAGACAAGTAATGGACTGTTTACATGCGATATAAATTTTCCCTATCGTAATTCGCGTTACCATACCAGTCTGGTATGGATAGTTTGTTATGCCAGTTTCCTTGTGAAGGTGACAATGTGAGAAACAACCAGGTACCAAAATTATTCATCGCAATAGTCGGGTGCGGCTAAAAACATGCCCGATAAAAGACTTATTAAGTGTAATTTAGAAATTACGTATGCTTGTAACGCTTGAAGTAAATAGTGTGTTATTGGAAACATTACCTACCCATTGGTGTTAAATTGATCTCACTTGAACAAGATAATGTGCTAGTGGTTGAGCGGTATTTCATCATCCATGTTGCGGTGTGGAGTCAGTAGGTGTTTAAAGGTTTCAGTATCTACCTTTTTGAATTATTATGTAGGTTTAATTTCATTATTTTTCTCTTTGAACATC
>NW_007419536.1:0-544 GCF_000475195.1 Diaphorina citri
CACCTTCTTATACATTAAGGAGCGCGGTAGCGCTCCGCCCCGCCAAGTCAAGAAAGTTTGACCGCGCTACTAGAGATAATATCTATACGCGACAGGGAAAGTAGCCATTTTCAGGTAGTTGTAGAGGGACAACTACAAATGATGGAAGAAAACGGATTGCGTGTGTGTGTTGGGGCATGAAAGTAGACCACGTTGAAAAAAAAAAAATTCATCAAAATCGGTTAAGTTTAGCCGGAGATATTTGACTTTGAAAAACGTCAAATTTTTCATCATTTTCAGCTGCTGCTTCCGCTTCTTCTTTGACGTTGACCGCTCTACAGCCTAAACCACTGGACCGATTTTGATGGTTGATGGCTCATCATTTTCTGCTGCTGCTGCTGCTTCCGCTTCCGCTTCTTCTTTGACGTTGACCGCTCTACAGCCTAAACCACTGGACCGATTTTTGGCTCATTTCTTTTCGTGAGTAGTAGGTGTGCCTTTTCATATTTTCAAGGCCCCTAAAGGGCCCCTTCGGCCTTAAATTTGATAAAAGAGTGATTTTTAG
>NW_007419537.1:0-544 GCF_000475195.1 Diaphorina citri
TCATATCTCCCTATTATGTCTCGTCCCTTCTTCAATAATCGTAATAAAAGGATACGCGATTTTAGAATGACAATAATATAAAATCTGGTGTGAACATCACACGACTTTCCTATCCTATTGAATGATGCTTATTTTTATGTTCTACAATAATAACTTTTACAAAATCTCTATCCTAATAGTAAGCATAGCTAAAAACCGCCAAAAAGCGGTCAAAATACCGCTAACCGCAGCACCTATGTTAACCAAAAGTTTCGTTTCGCATCCTTGTCACATTTGAAAACTGCGTGCTAAATTTCAAGTCTCTAGCTCTTACCGTTCTCGAGATATTTTGTTTACAGACAGACACACGGACCAATGGCTGAAACTTTGAATTTAGGCTCTAGGGACCCAAAAACCGTGTTTTGGCACTAAAAACTGACCATCGAAAATTTGACCCGATTACATTATTTTCCTTCCTATAGGTATAGGATAAGGAAAGTAAAAAAGAAAAGAATGGAAAAAGTTTTTGAGGGCAAAGATTTTTCCCCCGGATTTGTCAACGTAA
>NW_007419538.1:0-544 GCF_000475195.1 Diaphorina citri
CACGTGCAAATTGATCGTTTGCTTCGCTCGATCCCCGTTGCTCAGAATCGTATCGAACGCTTTCGGGTAGTCTTTGAGCCGCAGATAGTTATCGAAGAGGATGGAGTAGAGGACACTGTTGTTCTCCTGACAACCGAGGGTGTCGATAGCTACGTGGATAATCTCTATGACGTACTCACACGAGAGGAACTTGCTGAAGATGTCGATGACCTAAAGGGATAATAATCAATTAGGGATAATAGTGCTTATTTATAACTACCTAGGTGTTGTGGTTCTCGAGATAGAGGGATCAGTGTGTGACCTATGAAATGTGAATGAGTGAATAGATCTTGTTTTTATAATATAAGATGGTCAGATCTAATATATAAAATTGGATATTAATTTGTTTGTTTGTGTGTTCGAACTTTATGCCTGGCCAAACCGCTCATCCGATTGCTATGAAACTTTGTCAACTTATTGCTTGCATTCCCGTAAAGGTTATAGGCTATTTTCCGGTTCGTTTTTGTTAAGCTACGAGATAGGTGTTGCGGTTGGCGGTATATTG
>NW_007419539.1:0-544 GCF_000475195.1 Diaphorina citri
TGGGTAAGTAGATAGGTAGGTAGTTAGTAGGTAATCTATTTAATAATGAATTTATGAAAGGAAATTTCCAGTTTTTTTAACAATACAACAAATTCATGGTTGTAATTTTCTCACATTACGAATACCTAATTGCTAGGCTAGGTAGGTGTATGAAGCTATGAAGGTACATTTGGAGAATTTCCCAATAGGTAGGTTGAATTGTAGGTATTGTTCTTGGGAACTCTATCTCCTCAATGTTACTCACTGTCCATCAATAAAAACATTACAAATAAACCTTAGAAATGAACAAGTTTATCATAAGGAGGTACTCACTTAAGTAAGTACATTGACACCCATATTTATGAACAAAATGCTGGCTCTTAAGTTCGTGCTAAGCATAGTCTCAAGGCATTTGATTGGTCAATTTTGACATACTTGCTTGGATTTTTTGAAAATTGAATGCTTTTGCCACATCCAATAACATAAAACAGAGGTTCTCAACCGGTGGTACGCGTACCACTGGTGGTACGCGGATACATTTTAGGTGGTACGCACTACGCAGTCA
>NW_007419540.1:0-544 GCF_000475195.1 Diaphorina citri
CTCACTACTTTGTAAATCAATCTTCTATGTATAGTTTTAAGTTATTCCTAGTAAATTGATTCACTCCAAATAAAGAACAAATCAACACCTTCTGATATCAACCTCTACAACTGGACTTTTCATTCCATTTCATTCCATCACTCTCACACCGATACATAACCACAACCATATAATCTTCTTCATTATTCTTCTTTGCCTTTTCCCATGTTCAGATGGGGTTGGTGTTTGTTGCCGGCCTCTCAATCAGCCCCTTTGCAGATTCTATCACTCTCACACCGGTACATAACCACAACCATACAATAATCTTCTTCATTATTCTTCTTTGCCTTTTCCCATGTTCAGATGGGGTTGGTGTTTGTTGCCGGCCTCTCAATCAGCCCCTTTGCACTCAACCTTTGCTATTGATAGAGCATGAGGAAATTTGGACTAGTCTACTCCCTGTTTATAGCCCCCTAGCTAGACACTGATCTACTCTCTGTTCATAGTCCCTCAGCCAGACTCAACCAACCTGACATATAGTAAAAGATAAAAATAGAGCTTGAGG
>NW_007419541.1:0-544 GCF_000475195.1 Diaphorina citri
ATAAAGGTCCTAAAATGCCTAGGCATTAAAACGGCTCTGATAAAATTATAAATTTCAGGATGACCTCCTTAGAAACAGAATACCCACACCAAAGGGTGTCAAATCAAAGATAGGTGTGTAAATATTAGAGTAAGAATTACAAAGAAATCGCCCCCATTTTTAAGGTGGATTTTTTTCAGAGTAGGTACTAAGGTCTCAGCTAATAATGGTTTGGGAATATGGGAATTCCTAACATCGAGCTTTTGAAAGTTTATGTCTCTTTTATTCTACACATACCTATAAAACTCAAAGGCTCTTTCCAAAAAATACGGCATCTAAATAAATCTCATACTTAAGCCTTTTTCCAGCTACAATAAAGGACGAATAAACGTACAGAGATACAGACACCAGAAAACGTAAGAGATCCTTACCCGCATAAGTAGGGAAGGATGTTATGGCTCCATGATCTTTTTTAGGATTTTATCATTTCCCCCAATAGCTATCCTCGTGTTATGTACTTTTATTTTATACATATATATATTTTATATCTATTTTATTTTTATTT
>NW_007419542.1:0-544 GCF_000475195.1 Diaphorina citri
CTAATGAAGATAACAATGTTAATTGTTTTGTAATTTTCATCAGTGCACTGCGGTCAAGATCTAGGTTTCGTAATCCGGCATCAATGGTTCAACAGCAAGGTAATTGATGTAGGAGTGATGGAAAATTTTTATTTTCTTTAGAAGAGCTAATGTAGAAGGGAGGTCCCACATTGACGTCTTTTTTTATATCAGTACTTTTTTGTGGAGGGCAACTCTTGACGTTAATTTTTAAACACGAAGTGTTTTTTTGGGGGGATATAAATAGACTAGTCAAAACAGAATATTAAAATAGCACCCTAGAAATAAAGTAGGACCTAGAAGATGGTCCTAAAGAACCGTACACAAATAGTGGTTATGCATATGCATATGCATGAAAAATTATTTTAAAACGTTGAAAATTCCAAGGAAAAATGTAAAACAGTTACCTCTAATTCTTTAAAAAATCGCTTATTTTGTCATGTTTTGAAAAAAATAAATGCCATATTTCCCCAAAATAAGTGCCATATTGCCATGTTTTTTAGTGCCATATTTAGGAAAAATAAGT
>NW_007419543.1:0-544 GCF_000475195.1 Diaphorina citri
TTTGGATTTTTCACAACTTTTTACGTAGGAATCGACCTTTTATTCATAATTTTTACCCAACTGCAACTGCTCCATTCGCCACTGGTACCCTCCTTAGTAAGGAGGAGTCCTTACGTAGGTAATACACAATCCTGACAGGTAGGTATTACCCGCACCCCTACCCGCACCCCTGGTAGGTATTACCCCACACCCCTGAACCGTCAACGTCTGAGAGGGATTAGCCCTTCTGAGGCGTTGAACCTAAATATCACACCCAAGATGTCTTACCCCTTCTCCCTATAGGGCTTGAGGCAGACGATTCTTTTAACTTGATGTTTGTTGTAGTTATTAGGGTAAATGTGTCTGTCTTCTTGATCTTCTCTTTCTCTTTCTTCATTTCTTTCTCTTCTTTGTTCTTTCTCCTCTTCTTCTTCTCGTTCTTTTTCTTCCCTTTTTAGAATAGAATAGAATAGAATAGAATATACCTTGTTTATCCTGCCAGAATGAGACTGAAAAGTCTCTTTACTCCCGCAGTCTAAACAAGGTCTTATATATTTCATAGGTA
>NW_007419544.1:0-544 GCF_000475195.1 Diaphorina citri
AATTAAGCTTTTCATTGAAACTGTCAGCAGTTTTAATCCAGTTAGCAAAAGCTGTGAGCGAAAAAGGAATAACTTTTTGTGAACTTAGTTTCCAAGTTCGGGAAACTCCTGTTCTTAGTTTTCCCCGAAAAAAAGAGAAAGAAAAATCCAATTTTATTTCTTTCATTTTTATTGAATAAAGTTTCTTCCCAATCGAAGAGTTAAGGATGTCATCGATGGCGAAAGTTCTATCTGATTAGAAAATGACGACAGGGTGTTGGGAAAAGTTTGCCCCTCTTGAATGCTTTAAGAAAGTCCCGTCCCGAAAATATGGTAACAGTCTGTAAGTTGAAGCAGGCGTTTAGCATCTGCCAAATGTAAGAGCATTAAAAATATATAGTTCCTTCAAGATTCAACTGGCAAAACAATAGGACTTATCACTAAAGAGTCCCTTTACCCCACAGTAGTGGGCTACTAGCTACTACTATACTATCACTGTGGTCAAATTCCAAAACCATATTGAGGACATTATACAAGATTGATCTAGGCTGGGAATGCTGAGATT
>NW_007419545.1:0-544 GCF_000475195.1 Diaphorina citri
AAAAAAAAAAAATATTTGGTGATAAATGTGTGAGGAGGGGGATAGGGGTGTCTTTCACACATACACACAATTACACTCGCATTCGTACTTGCATCCCGTGTCCGCCCGCGCGCAACGGATATTGGGTTGGTGACCAACCAGAGTGCGTGGTGGATTTCGGATCTGGAGGTCATTGGTTCATGCTCAATTTGTCAAAAAATGTAGTGTAATATGTTGGTCGGAGGAACAACATCGACATTTTGTCACGGACATTCATGCTCAACAGTTTTTTTTATATATATATATCTTGAAGGGTTCAGCAGTTTTTTAATGCACGCTTGTCCTTTTTTTTTGCTTTAAGTGGCAATGTTCTCCTAGTGGAGCTCTTCCACCCAACCATTTTTCCCCAAGAAGAAAAAAAAATCTATTGAATGGGTGTAAATCGGCCTTTATGGGGTCACAATATTGGAACCAATAACTTTATGTTCCCCCAATCAGTATAAATTAACATGAAACATTTAAAACTTACAAACTAGAGTTGTAGTCATAGTTGGAATTCAAGGAC
>NW_007419546.1:0-544 GCF_000475195.1 Diaphorina citri
TGTGACTTCTGTTTCCAATATCACGATGTTTCCTCGAAAATGTATCTTCATCTATCGTGCAACTTGGCTCATGTCACTAGACAGTAGATTTCACTCAGCTAGGCAGTTGCTTGACTTTCGGTTTAGGGGATTAGAAGATATGATAAGTGTGCTTCCGTTCAAATACCCGCAAAGACGGACGTTGCTTAACTAATTGAGAACTGCTGAACGGAATAAGTAGAATGGAACCCTCCCCCCCGGTGATCGAACAAATCTCCTCTATTGCAGAAAGAGGAGTAAGCACAAAGGCGCAACCACAAATCATTCATCGGCCTACTTTACAAATTCAAAGGCGAAGATATTGAGAAGTCAATTTTATTCCACGCCAATAAATAAATAGGAAGATGACTTTAATAAATTTAATGATCCTGCGGTATGGTTTGAGATTTGTCAATGGAATAAGATAAGAAATGATCTCATGTCTCAAAATGAGAAGTGAGAGCACAAGATATACCTACGTGCAGTAACGGAAAAAGTAGAAAAGATTGCATTGACCATAGATCGG
>NW_007419547.1:0-544 GCF_000475195.1 Diaphorina citri
TCTATTCTATTCTACGGATTGATTTACGAATTTGTTCTGTTTGTTTCTCCATGTTTCAGGATCAGCTTGTCTCAGCTATGGACATTCCTGCTGGGGAGGTAAGTTGATAGTTTATTAGAAACAGAATAATTTATTTGTGATAAGCTACTAAGCAGGTTTAATCACCGGCCCGGGGTCTTACGTCCCTATTAGGGTTTTAGGTCCCACAGTTTGGGTCTTACTTTCCGTTCTTAGGGTCTTAGGTCCCACAGTTTGGGTCTTACGTCCCTCTTAGGGTCTTAGGTCCCACGTCTCACAGTTTGGGTCTTACGGTCCGTTCTTAGGATCTTAGGTCCAACGTCCCACAGTCTGGGTTTTACGTTCCGTTAAGTCTCACAGTTTGGGAATTTGGGAATCCCTGAGAGGTAATAAAAATGTTACCAGTTGTATGTCTCTCGTTTCAGCTCACGGTAAACGCAGTGGTACCAGTAACGATGGCCAATGGTTTCTGTCCAAACTAGGACCCGCCAATTCCTGGAAATCCAGGAGAACCTTGCTGCCCCTC
>NW_007419548.1:0-544 GCF_000475195.1 Diaphorina citri
ATGCTTGTCATAAATGTCGTTCCCGGCTAAATACACTACGCTAAATTTTATGACTTGACTTGGACTCGAACCACCAAATTCCAGATCTGAAATCCACCGCACTAACCACTGAGGTTGGTACTTGAACCTATTTGAACGCAGTCTTTCCTAAGCAATTTTATACGGACAAAACAGCCAGTGGTGGTAGCACGTTAAACGCATTAGTCCCCGATGGATCACTGAAGTTAAGTACCGTCGGGTGTGGTTAGTATCTGGATGAGCAACCATATGTACAATCGCGTGCTGGTGCTACTGGCTTTTCCAGGCCCTCAGGTTGGGTGAGATAAAAGTGAGATGGAGAGTAGCTTGTTGCCAAATGGAGGGTCAACCATGACTAGTTCGATTGCTTCTAAGTGAATGTTACCTGATTTACTGGGTAGAGGAATATCGTATTTGTCTTTGATTTGTTGACTAGAATAATGCAATTGCGTGCTACTGGCTTTTCCGGGCCCTCAGGTTGGGTGAGATAAAAGTGAGATGGTGGGTAGCTTGTTGCCAAATGGAG
>NW_007419549.1:0-544 GCF_000475195.1 Diaphorina citri
CGCAGTCTCTGCACTCTGTGTATTTCTTATGGTGATTTTAGCGATCAAAAATTGATCATATCTCAGGATCGGTTTAGACTTTCGCAAAATCTTTTCTTATTGCACACCTAGACCATAAAAGGAATATTCCCACCAAATTTCTGCTTTCTAGGTGTTGTGGTTCTAGAGATAGAGCGATCAGTGTGTGAACTATGAAATGTGAATGAGTGAATGGATCTCGTCTTATAATATAAGAAGATTAAAATGCAATGCCATCAGATTCTTTTACTAGTCTTTCTTTTGACCTTATGATTCTTTTACTAGTCTCATGACCTCTGTCTGATTCATCATTAGAAAAATTCAGACTTAATAGGTCCGTCCATAAGTAACCTTAAAGGTAAAGAGAAACTAGTAGCCAGCCCAGTTAACTTGGCAGATAGCGCGTTTGTCTTGTCTTGTGAGTGTTAGGTTGTGAGTTCGATTCTTATAGATCAGTTGCGCTTACGTGGGTGATGTTTCAAAGTCATAGAGCAGGAAAAATGAGGACCAACGGAATTTTTCTTTT
>NW_007419550.1:0-544 GCF_000475195.1 Diaphorina citri
TTTTTCCTTTGTTCCTACTTGGTATTAAACTATATTTTACTGTCCTTTTTCAGCACTTGACTCACCAGCACATCCAGCTTTGAACGAAAAAGATCCCTTACTCATTAATCCTCCAGCAATAGGTCCATCTGATGAAACCGTAACAAATTTATTGCTGAAAAAAATATCCTCACTGTTCCCAAATGTCAGTCATCGGGTCAAGAGAGATGTAACAAGACCTGATAAGAATCGCAAACTGATTAGAAATGAAAATCCAACTAACAAACCTCAGAGTACCACATTACCTCAAAGTTCTACACCTACCCCTGTAGTCACTAAAGAATCTAAACTAGGCAGATTCATTCAAGAACGGAAATCTGCGCAAGAGGTACGAAAGAACGAAGCGAAAGCTAAGGCTGCTCAAATAAGTGAAGGACTTTCAAAAAATTCATCAAACAAAAATGTCCCCGCAACTCCCAAAGAAGTTACGAACTCACAAACTCCTAAAAATCAAAGAAAATTGACCAAGCCTGTACCTCAAAAAATTGTGAAGAAAAGAGAAAAT
>NW_007419551.1:0-544 GCF_000475195.1 Diaphorina citri
GCGCTTACAAGGCAGACGCACTACCAACTAAGCTAACTAGGCTGGCCGATTCCCTTTCATTTTTCTTACAACGAGATACCTATTTTGTTACTTCTCTCTTTTGGAATCTTCTACTTTCTACTACTGTAAACCGAACGAATCCAGTAGGTTCTACATTTTCACCCATTTCCCGAGTTTGAAAATTTGGACCGATCCTCTAGTACACTGAAAAAATCCTTTGAAACTACGCTTTACAGTCAATACTTTGAACACTGTTGTTTCCTTTGTCTGTATTGACTGTAAAGCGTAGTGCGCGATTGGAACGAAATCAAAGGACTTTCTTTCAGTGAACTTTCTCATTACTAGACGTAGGTACCCCATACCGAAGGTCACATCACAGAAAGACACAAATCAATGTTGACTCGTCATCTTGATTCAAAATGGCGGCCCAAAAATCATGCACAAATAGATGTTGACTCGTCATCTTGATTCAAAATGGCGACAACCTCAAATATCATGAACGATGTTTTTTGTGGTGAGATCGGCAATGATGTATGGGACAGAA
>NW_007419552.1:0-544 GCF_000475195.1 Diaphorina citri
TTAGAACTGTCCGACTTACAGTTGAGAAGTTTAATGTAATAGAAAGTCGTGTGATGTTCACACCAGATTTTTTTTTTTATTGTTTTTAATCTTTAAAATGGGTAAAAAATATTGTAGCCCTTTCAGTATGAAATCATAAATATGTAGATTTAAAGTTACTGTATAACTGCTAAGGGGTTTATTTGGTTTTACCTTCCATTCGGTGACAAGCTACCCGCCTCCTCACATGAACCTGGACCTAGAGCTAGGCAATTTGGCACATCCACTAAATGTGCCAAATTTACCAAATTTAATATTTTCTACAAAATACCTAGGGTAGGTACCTACCTTTTAATAACTACGAGTACATAAGGTAGGTATTCTAAAGTTATGAAATAGGTAACTAGTTACAAAACTTATTACCTTTATATGATACAATGGATTTCTCGATACGAAACTCGAGTCGGATTAGATCAAAACCGGAACCTGTATCCATTGTATCATATAAAGGTAATAAGTTTTGTAGTTACCTATTTCATAACTTCATAACCTAGGATGTCTAATA
>NW_007419553.1:0-544 GCF_000475195.1 Diaphorina citri
GAGTAGCTATGACATATAAATGCGCATAGCGACCGGTGCCAGCATGGTAGGTAAACATTGGATGTTAGGATTATTAAAGATATTGGGAAAAATCCTACAATGCTGCAGTGAGCACCAAAGTTGTGACATAATAACACAAAGAAATTGCATTTACACTTACATATTCCCTGATGATGTCGATGTCAATATTAATAAATTGTTGAGTTTTCAAGAAAAGCTTGAAAAACAAAAAGCCGAGTCCACAATCAATTGTATGTGTGAAATAACACGTCCACACTCCTGAGGATGAAGATCAACTCCGGTTAAGGTAAGACACAATCAAAGAATTCCAATGGACGCAAAAATAGAAGAAATCCAAAAGAAACCACCAAATACACACGGAACAAGAGTTAAATTGAAGCCACCGCTGGTTGTTGTCAACGAAACTGTAGTCTAAACAGATTAGCTAAGATAGTCATTGTAGTTCAAACAGATTAGCTAAGATAGTCATTGTAGTCTAAACGGGTTAGCTAAGATAGTCATTGTAGTTTAAACAGATTAGCTA
>NW_007419554.1:0-544 GCF_000475195.1 Diaphorina citri
AAGAAGAGGGAGAGAGACAAGAGGAGATATGCCCGTATAGTAAAATGTCGAGATGCTGGAGAGAGAGAGAGAGAGAGAAAGAAAGAAGAGGGAGAGACAGGAGGAGATATGCCCGTATAGTAAAATGTCGAGATGCTGGAGAGAGAGAGAGAGAGGAAGACGGGGGAAGAAGAGAGAAAGAGAAAAAAAGGAAGAGAGAGAGAGAGATAGAGATTGAAGTTTAGATAAAGCTGTCTGCATGTCTGCCTCAGACTCCATTTTTATTATTATTCTTTTTTTTTAAGAAGAGATAGTTAGGTAGGTACTTGTAATTGTAGTTGTACCATCTTTATGTTATCTCTCTTTCTTTCTTATTTAACTTCATATCTGTCTGCCTATCTCTTTCTCTCTCTCTCTCTTCCTCATTTCTGATTTTCTCGTCCTACCTCTCTCCCTCTCCTCCCCCTCTCTCTCTCTCTCTCTTTCCCTTTCCCCCTCCCTCTCTCTCTTTCCCTTTCCCTCTCCCCCTCTCTCTCTCCCTCCCTCTCTCTCTCTCTCTCTCTCC
>NW_007419555.1:0-544 GCF_000475195.1 Diaphorina citri
GAAGAGAGAGAGAATAAATTTAATCAATTTTTTTTTTTTTTTGCCTATTTATAAAACTTACACCTATTCGGTACCAATTTACCAAATAACGAAATGCATACGATGTTGTTTACAGGAGCAAAGGGACATTTTAGTCTCACTCTGGCAGGACGCAGGATTTATTCTACTCTAACCTAAATTGGTAGATCCTTTGTTTTTTCAATATATTCTGTATTTAACCTAATTAATCGATTGTATTATCCTAATCAATGTATTTTCTTCTGTTTCAGGTAAGTACCCACTCCTGATTGACAAAGCCTTTGGATCAAGTGTGCCTGTAAGTACATAAATACCTAGGGAAATCATGAAATTACCTGAAGGTAAGGAAAATAAAATTAAAATAAAATTTAATGTTATTATTTTTCTTGATTGTGAATATTAAAGTAGAACCGATGCCCCTCTAAATTTTGGAACTGCGGCTCTGTTCAGTACATTTTCACAGGTGTTATTTCAAAAGCCGCGTCTATTTTAGCCTATTGAAAGGTGTTTCCTATTTCAGCCTATA
>NW_007419556.1:0-544 GCF_000475195.1 Diaphorina citri
CGCCTTTCTAAACCAGGAGCTGAATTCGGGCCTGCATGTACGCCCCTATCCTCCTATGAAGGATACGGTGCCTTTGCCCTCGGGAGGGTATTTTGTTGTGAGGATCTTCTCCGATAATCCAGGTAATATTTGTGAGAGAGGGGTTTGACGCAAAACGACTTGGTACACCATGTTAACTACTATAGGTTATAAGTCGTTTTTGGATAAAACCCCTCAGTATATCCAGTAGAACGTCGAATTGTACGATCATGACTTTGGCATTTTTAGGTTTATGTCGCTCAGGGTTATGAGTTGAGACTCACAACTTGTGAGATAAGGCATAAGGCTTTTCAAAGATTTTAACCAAGTATAAAACTGATTCATAGGCGGCGATAGGGGGGGGCTTGGGGGGCTTAAGCCCCCCCAAAGTTATCAGGGCCTCTTACACTAGATAAAATTGGATTTCAGAATAATAATCCAAAACACAATTTTTTACTTTCCTCATCCTATAGGAAGGAAAGTAATGTAATCGGGTCAAATTTTCGATGGTCAGTTTTTGATGCCA
>NW_007419557.1:0-544 GCF_000475195.1 Diaphorina citri
AACGAACAAAAGCTACGCCGAGCAAGACCACTAAATTATTTTTGAAAATATTGTACCAAATACATGAGACCTTGCTTACTGCGGGAGTAAAGGGACTTTTCAGTCTCATTCTGGCAGTATAAGCAGGGTATATTCTATTCTATTCTATTCTAAATGGATGAGTGACATGAACGGCCATGCCTGAAGGATTTCGACTAATTTAATAAAATAACAGATTAATTAATTTATTTAATTTTGACATCCTTTGTAAATACTTTTTTACTTAAGTTTCCCTTGAAAATGTCTATGAAATAGACGAAACTCCGAGTCGGGATATAAAAAACCTACTCGTAAGTATCCATTTCTATATATAACTTAAGTAAAAAAAATAACAGATATACAAAGGTGTTTTTCTCAAGTCAATACTGACTTCTAAGAAAAACATGAACATGAAATTTTGCTCTCTATTTTACCCTGTTTCTCTCTTTCTTTTTGTTCCAGGAAGTGCAAGGCGCTCCTCCACCCTCGCGTCTGTTCTTCTATCTCTCTCACTCGTTCCTGCCGC
>NW_007419558.1:0-544 GCF_000475195.1 Diaphorina citri
GCCTCTCATCAGATGGGCGAGAAGAGACACAATACTTCCCATTTAGGTGCTGGGTCAAAACGAGAACACCAGAAAGTAGCCCGTTGAAATATTTGCAATCGAAAAACGAGTACAATTTTTTGTCGATGGTGGGATTCTAACCCGGGACCTTCTGCAGGGCAGCAAGCACGTTACCACTGGACCAAACGTGCCCCCAATTCACCCAATAATTTTTACCCAGGCTGATTGCACCCCGAAATTCAAGCACAGAACTAAAAAACTTCGACCCCGCGGGCATCCGGGGTTTAATTATTCTTATAATACCTAATTATTGAAAATTTCCATTCTTCGAGTGTGATATAATAATTTACCTCTTCGTCGAAGGTGATCTTCTAGTTCGGGAGAGCAAGGACTATAGTTAAGATTACAGAATTAGAAAAGGATCATTACCGTGCACGCGAGTAACTTGAAGTTAAAGATGATTTAGTTGATCTGATCACAATGCTAGTGGAATGGCCGAACGGCGACTTGCGACTAGTTCCGGTTTTTCTTTTCCCCCATCTTC
>NW_007419559.1:0-544 GCF_000475195.1 Diaphorina citri
AACGGAACGACTGTGAGGGATGCAAACTGAGCGAATTCGTCAGATGCAGTAACGTAGAACAGGATTACCTTACGGAGTCACGGAGGACCTAATGATTCTGTAGTGTGAGGACTTTCATGTTTATGCACGGAGCATCTATGTGCACTATGAGTATACAGTGTATACAGTATTTTAACTCTTAAAGTTGGAGTCCCATATTAGGAATATTCATTTTATCATATTTTTGTAGCACTCACACTTCCCTCAGATTCTCTTTACCATCTGGGTTTTAGCTGATCTGAATTTTTACCTGGAGCTTACCAAGAAAATCGCACGGTTTGAACGTACGATACATTTCACATTCTACCTCTTTCTGTGTTGATTTGAAACATTGAGATTTAAGATCAATGTATAGTAATTAACAAAATTTCTCTATTGAAAGCAGAATTCAGACTTTGTCGTTGTAACTTGGATGATTAGTAGTACCCGGAAGCTACCATATTCTCACTTGGGTTGACGTTTTTGTGGGCCAAATTTCGCTTTAGTATCTCAGTGTCCACACCGG
>NW_007419560.1:0-544 GCF_000475195.1 Diaphorina citri
TATGTATTACTATGTAACTATGTATTGTGTAGTATGTAGTTTCTATACCTTCATTGTTTCCATTCAACAGAATTTCACCCAATCGCTCCCCGCCTACCACTTCCCGAAATACAACAACAGTTTCACATAGAATGTTTTGAAGGGGGTCGTGAGTTTTGTAGTATTTTTTGGGGGTGAAATTTGTAAATTTTGAAATCGATTTAGATTACCTAGGTATTAGTATTTGTAGGTACACAATGCTTTCTATTTTGATAATCAATTGAGTGTGTCATTTCACAAATTGTAGTTAATCGTCCAACGCTAAATTTCATGACTTGATTTGAACTCGAACCAGCAACTTCTAGATCTAATGTCCACATAGGAAACCCTTTTTTTTCCTAACCAGCTTTTCGCCTGTGAGTGACAAGCATTGGGTTCTACTCGAGGTATTTGTGTCCTGCCTTGTAATAATAAACGAGGTACCAGTGGGAAGGATATAAACTGTACAGTAGGAAAATAAAAACTAATAATGAATTTACCTCGGGAGAAAAAAAAAAAAAAAAAA
>NW_007419561.1:0-544 GCF_000475195.1 Diaphorina citri
TCTGCTCCTCCGCAAGCGTGCTTGCATACTGGCGCTACCTAGTGGATGAAAAAGACAACTGCCTGAAGTCTGACGTCATATATCTTTGACGTCGTCCATTAAAATGGAAAATTTAAAATAAATTTTCGACCTTTTCCAGTTATTTTTTCGGAGTTTTCACCTCAGATTTAGACTTTTCACGACGTTTTTCTTAGGAATCGACCATTTATTAATAATTTTTACCCATTTGCAACTGCTCCATTATGCAAAGGTAGGTAGGTAAGGAAAAGGAAAATATAGGTAATGTAGGGGAAATAGTAGAATATAGGTACAATGTATAGGTAGGAGCAGGGATATAGGTAGTAGATAGGTCAGGGGGAAATACAGGGTACACAAAGGGTATAAGATTTGTAACGAATGTTACAGGAGAAAAACTGTATACAGGGTTACAGCAAATGCTTTTTCGTCCATTGAATTTCCACCAATGTTTGTGTGTAAATAATACAATGAGAATTATAAAGAAACCTCTAAATTTTAAATAGATGAAAGAATAAAAATCTCATGA
>NW_007419562.1:0-544 GCF_000475195.1 Diaphorina citri
CCTTTAATTTGATATATAGGTCGACTAGGTTTGGATAAGTCCTTCTATGGGGACAAAAAAAAAAAAAAAAAAAAAAAAAGAGCGAGCGAGCGAGTGACAGACACCGAAGCGAATACAATAGTCCGTCCCTTATAAACCGCATCTTCCTATCTCATCTAGAAGTGGGTTAGAATTAGTATGAGTGAGTCAGTCAGTTACACAAGGGGCTGTATATATTTAGGAAAAGGAGGGGAAGTGAATAATAAAATACAAAAAATGGACGAAATGGAAAATTTTTCACTTTTTTCCAACATTGCCACAAAAAAAAAAAAATACGCGTTAAGAGAACGAAAAATTCGAATTAAGCTAATGTACATTAACATTACGAAAGGAAAATAGGCTACTACAATACGCGTTAAGAGAACGAAAAATTCGAATTAAGCTAATGTACATTAACATTACGAAAGGAAAATAGGCTACTACAATCATGTGTGTATGTCTGTCTGTTACGCTAAATAGACCTTTGGTTGTCCTCTTTTCACGAGAAAACGGCTCGACCGATTTT
>NW_007419563.1:0-544 GCF_000475195.1 Diaphorina citri
CTCTCTCTCTCTCTCTCTCTCTCTCTCTCTCTCTCTCTCTCTCTCTCTCTCTCCAAAGCTACCTTTGTCCAAACATAAACGACTCCGTCGATCGACGAGTTGAAGAGGTGAATCTGTGTTTGGTCCACTAACTTTTGGACACGCTGTATGTAGTGGATTATTTTATATGCAACCGCTTTGTATGGATAAAAACTAAAAAAAAAAGAAAAAAAGTTTATGATTGAATAAGTTCGGAAAATAAAGTTGCTACAGTGGCGTAGCGTGTATGTATGTGGCGTGTATGTATGGCGGCCATACAACTCAAAAGTTCACTCTAATGCCCATAAATATTAATGGCATGTACTGTGATGGGACTTGGTAGACCTGTGCATGAGCCCAACACGCCTTACACTTGAATTTAGACCACGCTACGCCACTGGTTGCTACCTACTTTTTTTGTAGGTTCCTGCAATCCTGATTCATAGTTATGTATGTAGGTACTAGGTACCAAATATACCTTTGCTGTTTCATCCACCACAAGTACCTACCTGTAGGTACCTACTAC
>NW_007419564.1:0-544 GCF_000475195.1 Diaphorina citri
AAAATCAAGATCCATTCACATTTCACACACTGATCGCTCTATCTCCTGAACCCTTGAAAGAAGGGAAAACAGAGGGAACATGAACGTCGAAGTAGAAAGTAGATGAAGTGTATAGTATTACGTAGACCGGGAAAAAGAAAAGTCAAGAGGAAGAAGGTACAGAAATGATTAGAGATAAAGCAGAAAGCAGACGAGAGAGGGGAAAAAGGGTAAAAAATTCCCTTCCTCCCTTTTTTTCTGAGAAAAAGGGGAAAGAAGAGGTAAAAAAATCCCTCCTCCGCCCTTCTTTTTTCTGAGAAAAAAGGGGGGAAGAAAGAGGTAAAAAAAATCCCTCCCTTCTTCAAAGTTTTTTTTTCCTCGAAAACACCAAGATAATAAGGTAAGCAAGATATAGTGAGGGAAAAAAAAAGAGGTGAGAAGGTGGGGGTTGAAGAATATGATGCCAATTAAAATGTACCTCGCGCGAGAAAAGAAGGTATATAATTCAAACTAAACTAGAAAATTTATGTGGGAAGTATGACTAGAGGTAGTAGCAGTAATCATA
>NW_007419565.1:0-544 GCF_000475195.1 Diaphorina citri
TACTCTTTTTTGTGCTTTTATATATTTCTTTATCACTTCATTACCGAAGATGGTAGTGTTTGTGCTACCACTCACTGATGATCTCCCAAGATGTTTGTGTACTTTATGTTCTTTATGTTGTTGCTTTTTAATGTTGCTTCTTGTTGCATCAAGTTCATCCACCAAGTGTATGTCCTCTGTTCCTCTCTCCATATTACACCGACTATCTGTGCTGAAATGACATACTTTGCCATGAAATCTGAGGTCACTAAGGTTGAGGCTAATGCTTAGGATTACGAAATATGGGGTCTTTGTTGATGAACCTCAACGCCATAAATAGCTGGGCAACCAGAGTTGTGCGATACTCTTGGGTAAACTTCATTAAGTATCAATAACATTCTTGTTGTTTTGATCTCTCGCACTGACCTCTCTGGAATCTTCTTTTAGTGCTTTTTTCATGTTAAAAATAAAATCATAAAGATTCTTACATGACTGTATGACATAATTGAAGATATTTACATGCACATGTTCATGTTCATAAGATGCAGTACCTTCAATATCGATC
>NW_007419566.1:0-544 GCF_000475195.1 Diaphorina citri
TTTCAAGTCCATATCAGACAGAGTACGAGGTATTTTCAGTTCAATCTTTGCATTAGGTATGCAGTATGCACTCAGTCTACCAGTCCAGTCTACGTGCTATTCGTCACCAACAGGATTAACGAGGCACATTCTATTCTATTCTATTCGCTCAATGCTATTCTATTCCATTCGCCATCTACTCTATTCTATTCTATTCGCTATCTACTCAAGTGTGGGATCCGAGCCCTAGTCTCGTCTCGCGTAACAAGACGTGAAATATTCTATTACCTAGTAATTAGCCGACATTGTGAACGCCAACTAATGACTTGCTCTGCCATTCCTCTGGCATGATTCATAACTTCTAATACAGGGTGAACAGCCAGATTCCTACTATAGGGGCAAGTCATGATCCACCCATTTTTTTCCCCCAAAAGGTTTACGTCCGTCTCACATGGGAAGCTATAGGGGCAAGTCATGATCCACCCATTTTTTTCCCCCAAAAGGTTTACGTCCGTCTCACATGGGAAGCGTAGACGCGCTACTAGCGCGACTTTTATTAGCGCGT
>NW_007419567.1:0-544 GCF_000475195.1 Diaphorina citri
TGCATATTGCCTGGAGGTCAGTCAGCTAATTTTCGTATTCCTTATTGCCAATCAGTTGAGTTTTATGATCCCGAAAGTTGTTTTTCCTGTACTACTGGAAAATGGTACGACTTTTCCGAAATTTTCTTTCGCCAAACGACGTAAACCCCCGTTTCGCATATTGCCACATGGTCAGTCAGCTAATTTTTGCACTCCTTATGGCCAATCAGTTGAATTTTGTGTAATCAGTTTTTTAGGTATACCCATAGGATGGAATATACAGGGTGAACGCGTTACTTCTAATAGTTTTAGGGATTGATCTGGTATCCGGTTTGGTATTGAAGGCTGGAGACAGAGAACCGGAGTTTTTAAAGTCTCTCCGCCGTATGTATGAAGTCTAAAGATAAACTTTAGTTTAACTTGAAATGAAACAATTTTGTGTAATCAGTTTTTTAGGTATACCCGGATTTGATAAAAGTGGGATTCTAGCAAAAGACCTTCAAAACGGACAAAACAAACTCCTACAAAAGTACAAAAGTTCACACTACATCAGTGGTTCTCAAAC
>NW_007419568.1:0-544 GCF_000475195.1 Diaphorina citri
AAACCTTAGCAGTTACACAGTGATGTTAACGCTCTATCAAACTAATATTCAATTCTTGCAATGGCCTTGTTAAATATTTCATTAAAAACAAAATAACATTCAATTCTTCGCAGGTATTCAACGTGGTAGTGGACAATGAGAACACGTCTCAGTTGCTGATTCAAAATGGAAACCTCGCCAGACGTACTACGTTTATTCCTCTGACCAAGATCAGGCCTTGGGTAATGGATGCCAAAATCATCCGGACTGCTCAGAACCTGGTAATGTACATTTTTGATTTCGGTATAAAAAGAAGAAAGAAAATGAGTTTTTCCCCTAATTAGCCGCTTTAACCTTTTATTAAGTAAAGAACTGAGTTTGTCAGACTGTAAATGATTTGATAATTTGAAAATTCGAAAGGACAATTTGTGAAACAAGCCCACAGAGCGAAAATGAGGTTTTTATTTTATCTAGTTCTGTCAGCCAAAAAGAAGGTACGTCTACTCAACATTGACTGGAAACTTATTTAATATTGGTATACCTGGCACGGGACAAACAGCTAGTT
>NW_007419569.1:0-544 GCF_000475195.1 Diaphorina citri
TCGATGCTTGAGGAATCAGTGGTACGTCAGCTGGTTTCTCTTGACGGGCAAGGAGATGTGTTTGATATTGCACATGTCTCGGCCGGAGTATCGTACAACAATGTTGTCTTCTAGTAGTTTTCTACTGGTTTAGATATAAGTGCAGCATCTATGCAAACCTTTCTGGAGTCCGTGCGACCATTACCAGGAAGACAACCTATGTTGCGCACAGTTCTTGAATAATGTCTCAGCTTCATTTTATGTTGAGCTCGTTTATTATTCATGTTTATTATTAAACTTTTAATCTAAACTTATCGAATTGAAAATAGTCGATGATGAAAAAACAGATTTTAATCTTTCGCGGTTTCCACCGGAAGGTTTTCATCACGAAAATCTCATGATGGCATTGAAGATGTCTGAGACAATGGATAGTTCTAACATTATGACTGATTATTCCAGATTAACCTTTTGACATGAAAATAGGAAGAGAATTTCCATGATGATATTGTTTTGCCATGCACCCCTCTGAATTGACATTCTTGAGGAGAACCATTCACCTAATTAG
>NW_007419570.1:0-544 GCF_000475195.1 Diaphorina citri
CATTCCACAAATAACCCTGTGTTAACCCTTTGTTGCAGGCGTGGGCATCATTCTAGTGACAGTTAGCGGTTTGGCATGGCGGCTCAGTGTATACAGGGACGAGTCCACGCCCACCTGGCGTATGTTACTGGGTCTAGGCGGTAACCATAGTAACACGGGAGAGGAGGGGAGTGGAGAACCTAACAGGAGATTTGTGCCCCGTCTCCCCCCCTCGTATGGGCGACCTCATCATCCCTATGCCGGTGAGTAGAATAGAATATGAGTAGAGTAGAATAGAATAGAATAGAATATGAGTAGAATAGAATAGAATAGAATATGAGTAGAGTAGAATAGAATAGAATAGAATATGAGTAGAATAGAATAGAATAGAATAAAATAGAGTAGAGAAGATTAGAATAAAATCGGTAGAACGTAAGTAGAAACATCTCGAAAACACATACTCGTAAATATGTGGAATCGAAATAAAATTGTATGAAAGTGTATAATATCTACTAGAATCATAAAACGTAAGATTTTCTAAAAAAATAGCTACCTAGATACCTAA
>NW_007419571.1:0-544 GCF_000475195.1 Diaphorina citri
CCCATTAATATTTTACACGTAAAGGCTACTGCAATAAATTTCACTACCTACCAGTAGCATTCCTAGCTCCTTACGTCAGGACTTCATGACGGGAAGGTTTCCCCCTCCATTCGGCAACTAGCTAACCGCTACATTAGATCTACCTCACCCACCTTTACCTAGGGCCGAAAAAAGCCAAAGAATGCGATTGTCCAGATGGTCACCTGTCTGAATATTAACCACGCATAACGTTGCTTTACTTCTGTGATACATAGGGAACTGGTACATTCAACTTGCTTATCACCGCTGACGAATGGTTCAATTCCCGCCCGTGGCGGATTTCATCCTAAAGGGATAAGCTTTGATCTCGGAATGTCTGGCTTTCTCCTTCTCTCTTTTTTTCCTCTTCGCTTTCCGGACGATATAAGACTCTATCAAACGATAAGACTCGATACAGTTCCCTCTATCAAACCTCTTTACAAAGAATATGTTTTCTTAAATGATGTGAGGTAAACACAATAGGGGCCCTAGAGTTAATTAAACCGCTACCAAGGCCGCACGCGTC
>NW_007419572.1:0-544 GCF_000475195.1 Diaphorina citri
CTAAATAGATTTTTCCAATGTAAATTGAAGAAAGTTGATTTTTATTTAGATTCGAATGTCTGTTGTCCATACATGATATCAACCCATTTTTTTAATTTATTATTTATCGAAAATAAGGAAACTTCCGGAACCGCAAACTCTCCTAGAATTCTGGGCTCAGGATTCAAACCCCAATATACATACTGCGGTTGAAAAATCACTACAGTTCAACCAAAATCCCAAATCTTCAAACTTCAGAATGTCTACATCTAGTTGGCACAGCTGTATCATAGAAAACACCCTAAAGTAGGGTGCAAACTTATACTTACCGAATCCGCTCCGTCGCTTCTCTTACAAAAGCAATCTGGTCAAGACGGACAAGTCAGACGGAAGGTATTTGGGAAGTAACTAATAAGTGTGCTTAACACGAGTTTAAACCCTACACACTTACCTCACTTGTCCACACAGACTATTCGGATCAGGTAAAGATAGGATTTGCATCAGCGTGTCTAACTGATGATCAATCTCTCTCTGTGACATGGAATACAGGATACCAAAGTATTGA
>NW_007419573.1:0-544 GCF_000475195.1 Diaphorina citri
AAGCAAAAAAGCCTGATTTTAACAGTGCCTCTCACAAGCAAAAACTCTCTTCTCTTAATAATCTTCCCTACCTCTTTCTTGTGATCCTTTTCTTCTTCCTCCTCCTCGTTTTTCTGCCTTTTCTCCTTCTTCTTATCCTTTTCTACTACATTTCGCTGGTATTTTATGATGTCTCAATTTACTAATTTTAATAATATTTCCGTTTCTGCTCCTTCTTCCTCTTCTCCTTTTTCTCTTCCTCCTCCTCCTCCTTTTTTCGTTTAAATATCCATATTTATATTTCATACTCCTTCCCATTCTAATCCTTCTCGACTTCTCTTGTTGTTATATTTCTACTGATTTCTCCTTTGCTATCATTCTATTCTCCTCCCCTTCTCCTTCTCCTCCTCCTCCTTCTCCTCCTTCTTCTTCTCCTCCTCCTTCTTCTTCTCCTCCTCTTCCTCCTCCTCCTCTTCCTCTTCCTCCTCAATCCCCATATTTGTCTGCCTCCCAAAATCTAATCCAGATTTTCTCCTCGTATGTTTTTCCTTTGTGGATTAAAAAT
>NW_007419574.1:0-544 GCF_000475195.1 Diaphorina citri
GGCACTAAAAACTGACCATCGAAAATTTGACCCGATTACATTACTTTCCTTCCTATAGGATAAGGAAAGTAAAAAATGCAATTTTCTTCCACCACTCTCTTCTCCTTCCATGTTAGAAGATAGGAGGGGAGGGGGGATTTTTTAAATTTATTTTCTTTTCCCTATGCCCTAATTCTTGCCCCCCGCTATACACGGGATTTTAGATCTCTCCCTCTCTTTCCCTCTCCGTTATCTGTCTCTCCCTCCCTCTTTATTACTTCCTCTTTTTTGTCTTTATTTCTCTTTCACTCTTTTTCTGGCTCTCTTTCTTCCTCTTTTCTCTCTCTTGCTTCCCATTTTTTGTCTGTGGTCCTTTTTTTCGCTTTCCCAGTCTCCGTTTCTGTTTCTCTTTCTTTCTTCCTCTTTTTCTCTCTCTCACTTCCTCTTTTCATTCACGTTTCTTTCACTCTCTGTCTTTTTTCTTCGCATGTTGTTTCGCACTTCGATTCTTTCTCTCTCTCTCTCTCTCTCTCTCTCTCTCTCTCTCTCTCTCTCTCTTTTATCT
>NW_007419575.1:0-544 GCF_000475195.1 Diaphorina citri
TTATTACTAAAAAACAGCATAATCCAACCTCAGTGATGCAGTAGTTAATGCGCTGGACATTGGATCTGGAGGTTGGTGCTTCGAGTCCAAGTCAAGTCATAAATTTTATCTAGGTGTAATAATGGGGGAACGATATTTGTGACAAATATTTAAGTGTTATTAACACAGTTAAAAATTCTTTTTTTTCCCCTAAAACAGCATTCAATCAACTGATATCAAATAGTTTGTACAGGGTTAAAATGAAGACTATAGAGCTATAGACCGATGGGTTTAAAATGAGCTATTATTAAATATGTTTATATTAGACATCCTAGGTTATAAAGTTATGAAATAGGTAACTACAAAACTTATTACCTTTATATGATACTTCTTAATAATATCGAAACCGATCAAAGCTCTGTAACAGGTCAGAATAGTCAGAGCCCCTCTCACATTAGTCGGAGCCCCTGTCACATTAGACTTCCATCAATTGAATTGCCAACTTTTGAGGGAGAATCAGATAGGTGGTTACCATACAAGGACATATTTACATCGTTAGTCCATA
>NW_007419576.1:0-544 GCF_000475195.1 Diaphorina citri
ACAGGATAGGAGAAAGCCAGCCGTTCCGAGAACGAACATTATCCCATCAGGATAAAATCCACCCCGGGCGGGAATCAAACCCGCGGCCTAGCGCTTACAAGGTTTAAGAGTCATTACTTTGTTCATAAAAACGGGTGTCAGCCTCGTGAAGAGACTTGAATAGATACTTGAAATCAGTAGCGACATCACCATACCTTAGGAGGCTCTTAGTAAAGTTGTGATATCGAAATAGATCAGTTATATCGAAATAGATCGAAATAGATATCGAAATAGTAAAATAGATCAGTTGCGCTTACTTGGGTGATGTTTCAAAGTCATAGAGCAGGAAAAATGAGGACCAACGGAATTTTTCTTTTTCTTACGACTTTTCCCGAGACAAATCGATTTAAAAAATACCGGTAAATCGTGAACTTTGACGTCACGGCATACGCTCCCGTAGGCGATGACGTCACATCAAATTTCCCGTGCAAAGCTCCCTCGCAGGCAACGCATTAATGTGTTTGTGCGCATACGTTTCTGCGCATTTCTTTCTGCTCCTCCGCTA
>NW_007419577.1:0-544 GCF_000475195.1 Diaphorina citri
TTTATCTGTGTGAGGTTCTTTTTTCCATAAATTTGCAGATAAGGAGTGTAATTTTTCATATCTATGCAAATGCACTTCGAACACTTTACTGTAGAAATGAACACTAGGTGATATAAAGTATAAGTTCTATTGGTAAGGTTCTTTTTGTCAGGTCGACGGAGCCCCAAAGCCCGTATAGGTAAAAGTGGTCAAAATAGTAATGGCTAAACTGTCAGTAAGTTAGTTGGCCCATGGGACGCCATCAAAATGAGAGTTGGAAATTTTGGAATTGGCCTCCCCGACTTTTTTTTATGTTCAAGTTATAAGGCTGAAATCCCTTGCAATGCGATCCCCTTCGCGTTCCATAACGTAGAACGTTACCAATAAGCTCCTGTGTAAACAAGCAGGCTCTTTGCCTGTCGACTTTGACTTCGAAAAAATGCCACCCTAAGCGTTTTCATATCGGGAAACGTCCTATTACACCTGGTAGAGTTCAGGACTGTTTGTTCGTTTGACCTTGCAGCCGGCGTCCTACATTTCTTTTTAATTAGGTTTTAATTAGAGA
>NW_007419578.1:0-544 GCF_000475195.1 Diaphorina citri
GCCCCGGGCGGGAATCGAACCCGTGGCCTAGCGCTTACAAGGCAGACGCACTACCAACTAAGCTAACTAGGCTGGCGATTTTAGTGTTTTGTTAGATCTGGATGTGAAGATAAACATAAAGATTCATAGGAGATTTCACAAATATGGATTTAATGGAGTATTGGACTTGGACACCAGTATAATCCATATCCATAGTGTATGAAGCATGAAGTATGAAGGGCATTTTCTCCTATAACATATTCATAATACTCTCTTTTCAGTCTTTACTTAAGAGTCTACCATGTGCTTGGTACTGTTCGGTTGTACCTAGTTTTAGAGCATTCACAGAGGTTAACCAACTCAACAGCCTAAATTTAATATACCTACTGGTTGTAAGATTTTGTCGGGAATCGATCTGCTGAGACCACCCTGTATTTGACTATTGTACGAGAACAAGTACGTACTTTACTCTCTAACATAATAATATTACATGAGAGAGAGAGAGAGAGAGAGAGAGAGAGAGAGAGAGAGAGAGAGAGAGAGAGAGAGAGAGAGAGAGAGAGAG
>NW_007419579.1:0-544 GCF_000475195.1 Diaphorina citri
ATTCAGGCTGGTATACTCCCTGTTTAAAGTCCCCAAGCCAGACTAAGCTGGTCTACTCCCTGTTTAAAGTCCCCCCGCCAGACTAAGCTTGTCTACTCCCTGTTTAACGTCCCTCAGCCGGATTAAGCTGGTCTACTCCCTGTTTAACGTCCCCCAGCCAGACCAATTATTATTGTTCTTTATTGTTTGTTTTTATTTTATAGTTTGTAATTTATTTTATTTTGTTATTTTCCAGAGCCTCTGGGCCGAGAAAAACCGAAAGTGAGCATAGAGAAGTACATGAAGCTCACGGTAAAGCTGGGTGATGACGTCATTCTCCCCTGCGTTGCTCAAGGTCATCCCCTCCCCACCTACTCGTGAGTAACCTGCTTACTGGCGCACCCTGTATATATTAGTTTTCTTTCATTTTCATATTGAGCCAGCCTACTTAGATTGGGGAAAAAAAGGAAAACAATATAATTCTAGAGGAGTGTAAACCATATAAATTTATAAGAGGGTAAACCATATGAATCTTATAAGGGTTAAACCAAACAACATGATTTTT
>NW_007419580.1:0-544 GCF_000475195.1 Diaphorina citri
TCCTACTTTGTAATTTTGTATACTCTTGTTATTTCTATTTTGTCTTTGTATTTTGTATACTGTATACTGTTGTTGTTGAATCTTTGTCTCCTTGTTTGCTGATATTAAATTCCTTTGCACGCTTGTTTTCAAGAGTTGGATGTTGCCTTGTTGTAAAGAATGTAAAGGATTAGGTGGAAGAGTTGATGCCTGTCTTTATGTAGATTATTGTAGATAGACTTGGAAAAATCCTAGCAAAAGTGATGATTGCTACTTATCAGTTATCGACACATTTTTCAGTAGATAAATTCAAGAAACTATCCTAGTAGACCTACGTAAGGACGGTAAAAACGGTCTGGAAAAAACAGTTAGAAATTCGGTTATACTCAAGCTTGTTATTGTTAATATCTAATTAAGAAATAACCCCCAGGTCTACAGACTCATGTTAACTCTTTGTTGGTCAATTTTTGGATATATTTCATGCACTTGCGCTTGAGCAGAAATATGAAGCTCATGTCAACATGAAACTATAGACCTGGGTCAATGTAGGTAAGTAATAATTAAT
>NW_007419581.1:0-544 GCF_000475195.1 Diaphorina citri
ATAGGTATCTTCAAATTGAACTTATACCCACAAATAGATGTCCATAGCTTTACTACAAAGGTTTTTAATGTTTCTATAATGAGGGCTGTTTCATTACCAAACTCTGTATGCACATATGTAGGTACTATACTACACAGTGTTGAACTTGTTGCTTACCAAATATAAATATTGAGAGCATCATACAAGTATTTCCCACAAGTGTTCCCAACACAAGCGAGTGTAGATTTATCATAAATTTCGAAATCAATTTACTTGTTTGCAGCTTCATCACCTCCATTAACTTGCCTGGATTATGCTGTATACTCGTATAAATTTTCTTCTATAAATTTTCTCTCCGACTTTCTTTTCTCATTCTTGAAATACTTGAATAGAAAGGCGAAAAGGGAGGGAGGGAGAGAATTCTATTTTTTTTTTTCTCGAGAGCTTCCCAACGTGTGTACAGAGGGGAAAGCTCTGTTTTGTAGAGTGCAGAGGGAAAGCAAGGTCTGTTTTGCAGAGTGCACTTGACATTTCTTACTCGGAACAAGAAGTATCTGCAGCTCTC
>NW_007419582.1:0-543 GCF_000475195.1 Diaphorina citri
TTTCGGCCTCAAAATGATACTCGAAGTTCCGACCGGTGTGGGACGAGAAAGGGGGTGTGGACACGAGGGTGGGGGAGTAGAGAGGGAGTGGTGAAATTTCTATGGAGGGAAGGAGGAGGGACCAGTTTGTATGGAGGGGAGAAGATCTGATGGAGGGACTGAGGTACAATCCAGGGAGGAATTGGGCGGGAGGAGGAGGAAGAAGTTTGAATGGAGGGGGGAAGGAAATTGGAGGGACTGAGGTATAATTCAGGGAGGGAGGGAAAGGAATTGAGGGGCACTGAAGACCAATGAAAGGAGGGAAGGTGATTCAGGAGAGGGAGCAGATCTGATGGAGGGGGAACTGAGGTACAATCCAGGGCGAAAATGGGCGGGTCGGGAGAGGAATGGGGCGCTGGACTCCAATGAAAGGAGGGGAAATAAAGGAAAGGGTAGGGGGGGATCGGAAAAGTTTGGACTATTTTATAACACTGTTAAAACTGACCGCAGAACGACGGAAAGCGAGTTGTTTCAAATGGGTTTAGCAGATTTTGATAGAGAGCG
>NW_007419583.1:0-543 GCF_000475195.1 Diaphorina citri
ACAACCAGAGTGATTGAGAAATGAGTGTGACTAATCGACAGAGAATTGTAGCAGTAAAACTCGCCGTGATCTTATACAATAGCTAGAGGTACTGAGGAAAATGTATACATAGTAGATGGTTAGATAGGTACCTATGTACATTAGGTACCTACCTACAAAAGGTATTGTATGCCTGAGCTATACTGGTATTACCTATCGACTAGTAGGTACCTATATGGAATATATTGGAAACTGGAAGTTTGCGAATTTGCTTGTCATGTGACTTAATGGGAGGTAGGTAGCTATACCTATCTAGTATCTACATACATAATATTATATTGTCTTCTCTATTTCGCAGAATGCAATATTGGTTTTACAAGAAATTGAGATGTAGGATGTAGGTACCTCGTGTAGGTATATACCTACTGCCTATTATTAGGGCCAAATACCACGAAGAATAAGGATGTAGGATGTATGTAGATAGACCAAAAACGTAGAATAGAAAGCTTGGAGTGTAGCGGGTCTGCCTTGTAAGCGCTAGGTGGCGGGTTCGATTCCCGCCTG
>NW_007419584.1:0-543 GCF_000475195.1 Diaphorina citri
CCGGGCGGGAATCGAACCCGCGGCCTAGCGCTTACAAGGCAGACGCACTACCAACTAAGCTAACTAGGCTGGCAATTACATTTTTTTAGGATTGTTGTTTTTTATCAATTTTAAAAATCTCGCGCCACATTTCAACCAATCAAAGGGCTTGAAAATTTTCGGAAACGCTGAGCAAAAATCCAGTCTGGCAACAATGGTGAACGAATGTCCAAGTGAATGAGTGTCTGTTCACCAACAGAATCAAGAAAATATTGATAAGAAATTTGAATTTTTGATAAATGGAGTTGGAGTTTACGGTATTCGTATTCCACATTGAGAATATCTGGCAACACTGTATTCAGAGTTGCATACAGTGATGCCAGATGGGTCAGTACGGTAAAACAGACCTCGATTACCGCACAAATACGGTAATTACCGTACAGCGTAGATCTGGCATCACTGGAATTTGGAAAATATTTTTGGTCTAGATAGGGATGTAAATGAGTTGCAAATATATCGATAAATCGATATATCGATATATCGGCCCCTTAAATATATCGATAT
>NW_007419585.1:0-543 GCF_000475195.1 Diaphorina citri
ATTAAAATGCCATATGACCTTGTAGAGATATTTACATGGCATTTGTAGATTCTTGCTCAGTAAGGATTAAATCAAACTTAAATGTACTCTTGCGCATTGTCGTATCAGCCCAAGTTGCTCTTCTAGTACATAAATCTTATGGGTATGTAGTTTGTATATTGTTCGGTTTGGAATGTCTTGTTATTCATAATAATTATAATTAATCCATGATGAGGAATATATCCTATTCCAGTGAAATACCTACGCTGAGAGCTTTCTTCTTACTTTCTTCTTTGTGTAGGTATTATCATTTTCTCCCAAACTCGGAATTACGTAAACCTTGTATGAGTGACGTATTATGCTAAAGTGCTAACTGTTTCTTTTTATGAAACTGCCTCACATTAATTATGTTTGCTAAACTTGATATTTACTTTGGCTAAAGTGCTAACTGTTTCTTTTTATGAAACTGCCTCACATTAATTATGTTTGCTAAACTTGATATTTACTTTGATTTCAACTTCAACTATGCAGGCACATAGGGAAGATAACAGTGAATAAGTCTAT
>NW_007419586.1:0-543 GCF_000475195.1 Diaphorina citri
CCCACCACTAGTAAAACAATATGAAAATTTTGAAGGAGAAAAATTCTGAAATTTAAATATCTTCACCCCTAAAATTTCATCACAAATAAACAAAATTACCATGACTAGAATCGAAAGAGTTCAAGTGTGTGTGACTTGATTTTCAAGTTTAAAAGTAATTTAATTCAATTCAAAGTCAATGTAGTCTGGTGCGTGAAAGGTCGCGGGTTCGAGTCTATCCGAGCCATGAAATTTTATCTAAACTCGGCCCTGTATCGATCCCAGTCTCCTGATTTACCCAGAAAACGAAAAAACCCCCCAGAGAAAAATATATTGTTTTTTAGTTTTTATCTCTCTATCCTCTCTTATTCTTTGTGCAGCTCTCTCGTTTTACTTTGTATGGAGGGAGGGAAGGAGAGAAAGGGAGGGGGAGTGGGAGGGAAAGAAAGAAAGGGAGAAAAAGTCCCATAAGCTGAAAGTAATGGGACCTATAAGTCTTTATTATGAGACTATCTTTGAGGTCGATTTATTTCTTCGTTCCCGAATTCAATTTGGTTGGAAATT
>NW_007419587.1:0-543 GCF_000475195.1 Diaphorina citri
GGGGGGGGCTCCTAGAAAACTGCAGGCCCCGGGGTAATCCCTCCTTTCCCCTCTAGTCTCGAAGGCCCTCTCTTAAGGGCATAAAAACCAATCAGCAAATTTATTTTCCCGCATAAATGTAGGTTTGTAGGTCGAAGATGACAATAAGTACCTAGGTAGGTCCCTATACTGGCACTAAATTTCGTCAGGATTGGGTCAACGATTTGAGAATTATTGGCGAACAATCATCAACTAAATTCAAAATCGTTAGATAAAACAAAAGTTTAAAAAAAAAAAAAAAAAAAATCGAAACTTTATTCTTTTATTATTATTTTGCTGAAGGCACCTACTATAAAATCGGATACAATGAACCTTCCGCCTAAAAAAGCTCCCTCCGAATACGGAGGGATTTTTATTTCTCCCTCCTCTCGAGCGAACTTTTTCCCCTCCAAATTCGGCGCGAGCTTTTGCATCTTGCAAAAGTTCACGCGAGTTCCGAAAGCAACTACGGTAGTCGTGTTCGAAGTTTCGTTTTGTGCGCGCGGGAAAAAGTTTCGCCATTTT
>NW_007419588.1:0-543 GCF_000475195.1 Diaphorina citri
CGAAGAGAGAAGGAAGACAGAATATTAGAAAGCCAGCCGTTCCGAGAACGAACATTATCCGTTCAGGATAAAATCCGCTCCGGGCGGGAATCGAACCCGCGGCTGAGCCCTATCAAGCTATCTCTACAAAATATAGAGATCTTCTTCTTTTTCTTCGCCTTTTCCCGTGTACAGACGGGGTCGGCGTTTTTCGTCAGCCTCCCAATCAGTCCTAACTAGGGTGATTGCTTTGGGCTGACATTTGGTTTTGGCTACAAATTTTACGAGTGGATGCCCTTCGCACTCAACCTTTGCTATTTCTTTAGCAAGGGAAATTCAGGCTGGTCTACTCCCTATTTAACGTCCCCCCAGCCAGAAAATGAAATATATAGAGATATATTGTAGAATGCCCCCTTCTGGCAGGTAGCTGGCAGTCCGTCTCTCAGTAGACATAGGTTACACTAGTGGTTGACCCGTCCTTTGTACGGGACCACCACACACAAACACACCCCCCCCACACACACACCACACCCATCACACACATCCCACCACACACATCCCACC
>NW_007419589.1:0-543 GCF_000475195.1 Diaphorina citri
TAACCAACGTCTCGAATGGTTTATAGTCCCGCTTTGTTGAAATTTGGTAAACACAATCATATTGTTTGCACCATCCATCACCTCTCTATGTCTCTATGTAAATTTGTTTACCCCTCCTATAATACAACAGTACCTAAAAACAGTTTATTTAGGCTATACAATAATAACGGTACATTCTCCTCCTCCTCTTCTTCCTCCTCCTTCTCCTCCCCTTCTCCTCTTTCTCGTCCTTTTATCCTCCTGTTCCTCCTCCTCCTCTTTCTCCTCCTCCTTCTCCTTCACTTGGTTAAAATTAACTGTAAATTTTTCGTATAGGCCATCAATATTCATCGTTATGCGAAATTTCAACTTCCCATCTCCCTCCACTTCCCCTACATTTCTCCTCCTCCCCCACCCCCCCTTTCCTCCTTTTCCCCTCCCTTTCCTCCTCCTCTTTTTCCCCTCTTTCCCTCCCTCTCGTCCTTCCCTCCTTCTCTTCTACCTCCCCCTCCCTTCCTCTTCCTCTTCAACCACTTAAAACAATTTGTTTTTACACACAGAAAG
>NW_007419590.1:0-543 GCF_000475195.1 Diaphorina citri
ATAAAAATGTTTTGTTATGTTGAAGAGGCGAAATTCCTCCCCGAGGACTAACAAGTTTTCTATTTCCCGACCATAATAATTCCCACCCGGGGCGGATTTTAAGGGTTCGTTCTCGGAACGGCTAGCTTTCTCCTATCCTGTCTTAATTATCTCTTCGCTTTCGGAGTCACAAGATTGAAGAACATGATGCGATGATTTGGGTGCTTGGCAAGTTGGCAACTTGGATCAATCGATGTGTTGAGCATTCAAACCATGCTTTCAGGCTTTTTTCTTCTTCTTCTTCTTCTTCTTCTTCTTCTTCTTCTTCTTCTTCTTCTTCTTTCTTACCATCCTAAATCCTTAAATATCGAGACTCACTATAGGTAAGTTAATAATTATGGTAAGGTGTAGGTAATATTGTATGGTATTTGGGACACTCAGAAGTTTGAGCACCGCTGTGCTAGATGGTCTGGTCTGATTAGCCACCCAGACTGTTATGTTGTTCAGTACTCTAAGGTATGTGGCCTGTGTTAGGCCTCCTCGTGGTTCTGTTGTCGGCCCGCC
>NW_007419591.1:0-543 GCF_000475195.1 Diaphorina citri
TACACCTTTAGCAAGATAAAAGAAAGTGATGAACTTAAACTTAAGAGTACGAGAATTAACGAGGGTTGGCTAACACGGCAGGCACGAGTTAGTTATAGTTTGATTTGAAATATGAGAATGTAGGTAAAGGTAGGTACGTAAGTGAATAGAACTTGGACCTGGACTAACTAGTTGACTATTCGATGGGTAGGTACTTATTCCTGGGGTAAGTATATGTAGGTATGTTCTGCAAAGAAGACGTAGTCGTTGAACGAGGGTAACGATGAGTTTGGTTTCCGTAAGGAAAGGTTTGTTAGGCCTTCCTTCCGTTCAGGGGAGTGAATTAGGAGAAAGCGTAAGAGGGAGCTTAACCTCACGTTTGTTTATCGTCCCTTGTGTGAGCTGTGTAATTTTATAAACCCGACGGAGGGGTAACGGATTAGGTAGGTAGAATGAATATGGATGTGGACTAGTTTGATTCGGATGATTAGATAAAGTACGTATAGGTAAGTATGTTTATAAATAAACTGTTGGCGGTGCCAGGCCAGAGCCTGTTGATAGGTG
>NW_007419592.1:0-543 GCF_000475195.1 Diaphorina citri
TTCATCGCTACGAAATAAAAGTGGCGGTGAAACACTCATCTTTAAAAAACATCAAACATCTTCCCCCTTAAGGCCCGTTCTCAGTCGGAAAAAAATCGTGTCGTGCGTAGTGGGAGCACTCTCATTTAAATTACATTGCCTACAAGGACATTCGGATAAAAATCGGATGAGAAACCCAGGGCGAACTTTATCGTAGACAGGACTTTATCTGAAAGGTTCGTTCTCGGAACGGCCCGTCTTTCTCCTATCCTGTGTTCCTTCTCTCTCCGATTTTGGGACGATAAGACCTTAGCAGTTACGGTTAGCTCTATCAAACCTCTTTAAAACAGTATATCAGCTAAAAAAGCTCATGTCGACAGTGGTTCTCAAAGTTGTTGCCTCCGTCGCACACTTTTCAAGACTCCTATCTTTCCACGACACATGAATATGACTTGACATAAATGTTCGTAATATATATGACTTGACATAAATGTTCTTTTCTTGTAACAGCGTCACAGGCCTTTTTTTTCAAATTCCCCAGCGGTCTTCTTTGGCTCATCATGA
>NW_007419593.1:0-543 GCF_000475195.1 Diaphorina citri
ACCGAAGCGAATACAATAGTCCGTCCACTATACCTTTTATTATTAGTAATAATAAAGGAAGGACGGACTAAAAACCATCGAGTCTATCGCGATTGGGCGCAATACGTCCAATAGACTAAGTACGCTGTACAGCCCAACCTGTCAACACCAAACAAAAACTGATAACTGACAACATATCAAGGAAGGTAAATGAGGAAAAGTCAAGGGACCAATCCCCTCTAGTAGGTACCTACCTGTGCTCAAAAATGTATTTATTTCATCTCACACATTAATTTCCCCCGACCGACGTAAATTATCATAAAACTCAACGTAAACGCAAGGTACATCTTTAATACCTGGTATACCTTACGTTTACGTTGTACCTTACTCAAATGGATTAATATTCCTAATGTAATGATTTTCACACACATATGCATGATACTTGATGAAGACTTGTTCTTTTATCTCAACTTTTATAGTGCAATAATTTCATTAGACATTAAATTTTCTTTTAATTGCACCAAAAGCGTGTGAACATCCATTTGGTATCCCAGTCTTGAGTTT
>NW_007419594.1:0-543 GCF_000475195.1 Diaphorina citri
AATACGATAACTTTTTCAATAAAATTTGTCCACAGATCTTGGAAATTTTAACAGAAAAAGACCCTCCACCAAAATGTCTTCGAAAATCCCCAAAGTCAGACGGTCACTCGTTAAAGGAACATTGGGAGATTGAGGATTGATTGATTGATTGATTGATTGGGAGATTGAGGATTGTTTTGAAACATAAGGGATTAGAAGAGACAGGGAGTAGAAATTGATCACGAATACAGCAAGAAGGGAAGAGAATAGAGAAGAGGAAGAGGAGGAGTTGGAGGAGAAAAAAGGGAAAGAGCAACGAGAGAAGGAGACGAAAGAAGGAGAAACTAAAGAGCAGGAGAAAAGAAGGATGTAGAGAAGGAAGTTTCACCAGTGGTGTGAGAGACTTTAGATGAAGAAGAAATTAAGGATATGCAGGGAAATTTTTACAGAAGGCGTGAGGAACCTTCAGACTCTTTTGAAGAGGAAGACAAAGAAGAGGAAAGTTTCACCGTAGAAACAAAGGAAAGAAAGGGCGTCAAGGGGGTATTAGTTTGAGGTGATATG
>NW_007419595.1:0-543 GCF_000475195.1 Diaphorina citri
AGTGCCAAAACACGTTTTGAGGTCCCTAGAGCCTAAATCCAAAATTTCAGCCATTGGTCCGTGTGTGTGTCTGTCTGTTTGTAAACAAAATATCTCGAGAACGGTAAGAGCTAGACCAACCTAAAATTAATAGCCTATGTTCTAACAAATGTAAATAATTAGTTCGTAGCTTGGTTAAAGTTAAAAGACAATAAGCTGCATTATATCTAATGTTTTTCCTTTCTGTTTTGTGCTTACAGAAATCCAGTTTCAGCAAATTCGATGAGCTCAGTAAGAAAGCACTCGCCTCCTCCATGACAGATGTACCTCGCACCTTGCAAGTAAGTAATACCTACCTTGTACTTTGCAAGTAAGTTGAAACTCATGCTTTGCAAGTAGGTATTGGGTAAAACCTTTTACTATGTAGGAAGGAATTTTAATTGTGTTAAGCATAAATGCTTGTCACAAATGTCGTTCCCCACTTATTATACTACGCTAAATTTTATGACATGACTTGGACTCGAACCACCAACCTCCAGATTCAAAGGCCACCGTGCTAACCAC
>NW_007419596.1:0-543 GCF_000475195.1 Diaphorina citri
AAGTGAGAGGGGAACGGGAGTATGAGTCCGGGGTTCGATATACGGGAGGATCCAGGTCGATCAATTTACCTGGAATAGTATAATTGGGTGGGCGTTACTACGAGGTACGAGGTTCACTGAAAGTGACGGAAATCTCAAAGAAAGTACAGGAAAGAAGACTTCAGTGGTTTGGACATAATAATAATGATAATAGTGCTTATTTATACTGCTCGAATAGGACTGAAAAGTCCCTTTACTCTAGCAGTAGGCTACTACTATTATTGTGGTCAAATTCTCAAATTATATTGAGGATAAAATTCCATACCTCGGCTGGGATTGAACCCACGCCCTCCTGTTTACCAGGCGAGCGCCTTGACCACTACACCACCAATGTACCCACACTTTGCAAGTGAATAACTGTGCCAATAAGCCCTTGAGTAGAATAACTGTGCCAATAAGCCCTTGAGTGGAAAGAAGATATGAAGCATATGTGGGAAAGAGAGTGAGAAGCATGGAAGTGAGCGGGAAGAGAAACAGAGGAAGGCCAAAAATGAGATACATAGA
>NW_007419597.1:0-543 GCF_000475195.1 Diaphorina citri
CAACAACAACAACAACAACAACAACAACAACAACAACAACAACAACAACAACAACAACAATAATAATAATAATAATAAACTGAATCAAGAAGTAGGTATGTAGGTATTACACTAACCTTAATTTCCATGACACCCCTCAGCTCCGTTTGGTAAATTTCTTCCAAGTTATCCAAAGCTTGCTTGGTTGCTTCTCATAGTTTAGAAACTATTAATACTACTAGTTTTAACTAGAAGATCTCTCGCTAGCTTTGTTAGTGTTAGTGCCCTCGCCGCGCGGTTTGATTCCCACATTTGGCGGGTGTTTTTTTTTTCTCAGAGGGAATTTGGATCCCAGAACGGCTGACTGTGTTCTTTTCTATCTTTCTCGGGACGAAGAATGTGAAAAAAATCTCTGTTAAACTTAAATAAATGTTCTAATTCTAAGCCATAATATAAGATTTAGGTAGAAACATGGTAGGTATATAACTTTGGTTCGAAGTACCTGCCTAAAAAGTTGAAATAGGAGACAGTGAGAGTGAGAGTAAGAGAGGCAGAGAGAGAGAG
>NW_007419598.1:0-543 GCF_000475195.1 Diaphorina citri
AAATGGTGATTGGTTCAATCGTTTCTTCGCCCAGACAGACCTCTGACTTTCTGATCGGTTGGTAAATGAATTCGGAGAGGAAGATGAAGAAGAAGAGGAGGAGCAGAAGAAGGAGAAGAAGAAGATGAAGGAGCAGAAGCACAAGAAAAAGAGGAAGAAGAAGGAGGAGGAGAAGAAGAAAAGAAGAAGGAGGAGAAGGAGAAGAAGAAAAAAAAATAAGAAGAAGAAGAAAAAGAGGAGGAGGAGAAAGAGGAGAAGGAGAAGAAGAAAAAGAATAATAAGAAGAAGAAAAAGAGGAGGAGGAGGAAGAAGAATAAGAAGAGTAGGAAGAAGAAGACCATTCAGATAATTATCCTGGATTATTTTGGGCTGGTGAGGGATGAGGGTATATTATGCAAAATGGTCTCCACACATGAGGACTTAATATTGTTTGAATTGTTTGGTGAAAGTTCAGTTACATATTGGACTCTCGTGAAAAGAGGACAAAAACGGATTATTAGGCCATTTTCTTCACGCTTTTGAACCGCCGCCATTTTGAATCAG
>NW_007419599.1:0-543 GCF_000475195.1 Diaphorina citri
AGGACGAACAGCTGTTACAAATTTCGAAGTAATAAGTTAATAATTCAATTGGAAAAAGATGCTCTCTCTCCAGAGAGAGAGAAAAAAAAGGACGAGGAAGGTACAAAGACCTTTTTTGGAGGAGATGGAGGGGAAAAAGAACGTGAATAGGAAAAGGAGAAGGAGGAGGGGGTCATGAAGAAGGGGGAAAAAAGGAGATTTGGGACGCTAAAACTTAGAAAGAGAATAGTATAAAATTTGAAAATCAAGCAATGGACATCGAAAGCAGAAGAAGTAGAACAGAAAAGAAGAAGCAAAAGAATTTCATTGGTATCTCATGTGAACTAGGGTATAGACGAGAGAAGGAGAACTGAACGAAAGGGGAGGGGAAAGAAGGAAGGAGAGAGGGGAACGAAGGAAAATCAAGAAGGAAAGAGGGAGGAAGAAAGAAGTAAAAGGGAAGGAATAAGAGGAAAAGAGTAAAATGGAACAAAGGGGAAGAAAAGGTGCGAAGAAAAGGATAAGAAATAGGAGAAGGAGGGAGAGGAAAAGAAGAGAAGGAAT
>NW_007419600.1:0-543 GCF_000475195.1 Diaphorina citri
CTTTCTCTTTTCCATTTCCCACAGGATGATACCCACACAAGTCACGGGGAACTGATCTCCTCTGCTGTTACCTCCTGTTTGCTCGCTAATCCTGATCAGATACAAGCTATAGGAGTCAACTGTGTTCGTCCCAGCCATGTATCCACCCTAGTCCGATGTATAAAACAAAGTCATCCTACGGTACAAACCATAGTGTACCCTAACAAGGGAGGTGTATGGGATAGCGTCCATATGAAGTAAGTAAATTATTGGATATTATCTAAACAAGGGGTTCAGTTAACTGTCGACTTCACCCAGAAAAATCTCGCTAAGGAAAGCAAGCCCAAAAGACCGATTGAAACCGAAATCTAGTGCGAAAACTTCTTTTGTGTGTAGAACATTTTTTTTGATCGAACTGCCAGTCTTGTTAGCTTGGAGGGTAGCGCGTCTGCTTTGTAAGCGCTAGGTGGGTTCGATTCCCGTCCGGGACGGATTTTATCCTAAACAGATAAGGTTCGTTCTCGGAATTGTTAGACCTTAGCAGTTAGAGTTCCCTCTATCAAA
>NW_007419601.1:0-543 GCF_000475195.1 Diaphorina citri
TAATAATAATAATAATAATAATAATAATAATAATAATAATAATAATAATAGGTAGGTAATCAGAGCTGATATGATAACTTGATAAGAAAAGAAGGAATTGATTCTTACCTTTTCCCACTTATATGGGGTCGGCGTTAAAGAATTGATAAAGGGACAAAAGAATGGTACTAGACACCTTCTTTGTAAACATGAGTATTTTGTACTTGGGATTAAACTACAAGGGTAAAAGAAACCCTCGGACAAAATTACAAATCGTTTTGTTAGATCGCTACTGATTCCAAACCCCAATACAGAATTATATTGGCGGTATATCTCACGATCGATGTAATTGATTTATGTCGTAATGCCATATTGGTAGGAAGAATAGAATGTAGATTTTTATTGGAGATTCTTTCGTACGCAATATGTAATGATTTTATTCGTGTTTATTTTATGTAAAGCGATATAGGTACCGATAGTAATTGCACAAAGTGGAAAAATTGCCGTGCATGAGGTATACGAAATTTCATATGCAATCTACTTAGTTTCATATACGATTTACTT
>NW_007419602.1:0-543 GCF_000475195.1 Diaphorina citri
GAAACAAGGTTTTTAAAGATACTTACGAAGTTGAAAAAGGGCCTATTAACAGAACAGCAGACTTGTCCCCCAAAATTGACGTTCATTTTTATGTCTCATATTGTTGACTGCTTCAACGACTCCCTCCCTAATAAAAAATTCTAAGGAAAATGATATAAAAATTGGTTTAAACTCACAACCTATTAAAAATTTAGCCATAATAGTTCTTGGAACCCCAAAAAGTTATTACTAGGGACATTGGGAAAGAGAAACCCAGCTATTTTGGTCATCTGAAACAATTATAATTTTGTGACAAGACCTTGAACCCAAAGAACTGCTGCCACCCACAGACAAAGCTGAACTAATAAACTAATTTCCACACTACAAGAGGAAGAGAACCATAAATGTACAAAAAAAACAAATTCAGAACCTGCAGGTTAATGGTCATTCATACTTATAAACCGAAGAACGCGTACCGAAAATATAACTTTCTGGTCCATTCTCTTGTTCTGTGTAAATTCCATTTAGTCTCGAGGTGCATGGTTCATGCTCGTGTAATAGCAC
>NW_007419603.1:0-543 GCF_000475195.1 Diaphorina citri
GATTTGGATTTTTCACAACTTTTTACGTAGGAATCGACCTTTTATTAATAATATTTTCCCAAATGCAACTCCTCCATTTTTTTTAAGTAGATACTCAGCTCGCCTGCTTTTCTATCAAAGGCTAAAAACAGAGCATAGGGCATTGAACAGGTAGAGGGATACGACTTCAAACCACATAGAACTGAGACCAAAAAGCTCTTTGCTCTCCACACTCCTCTCTGTTTTTAGCCTTATGGGCCATAGGTCGCGGGCTCGATCCCTTCCGGGGAAGAACATTATCATCTAAAAACATAAAGGTCGTTCTCGGAACGGCTGGCTTTCTTCTAAACTGCCCTCCGATCGCTAGTAGCGTTGTCGAACTTTCTTGACTTGGCGTGGCGGAGCTCTACCGCGCTCCCTAATTTTTTCGAAACAATAAGACCTCCGTTGTTGAAATTCCCTCCATCAAACTTCTTTGGAGAAAGGAAAGCTACCACGTCGGATTTTCATGTGGTCCCCCAACCGGGATACCAAGGTTAGGCTGAAAATTTTGAGGGAGCAATG
>NW_007419604.1:0-543 GCF_000475195.1 Diaphorina citri
ATCAACATTGTGACAATGTTTGCCGTTGCTTTGTAATTGACGTCAGTGCTTACTGTGGAATATGTTCAATTTAACCAAAATCGGACCAAGTGGTAAAACTTCAAACTCATTTTGTTCAATAAACGCCCAATTTTAATTTACTTATTTGCATTCATTTGCACACCATTTCTTGGTAAAAATTTACTCAACTCAGTAGCATACAAGGAATTAGAGACAACGAGGCTTCTTCTTCCTCGCCTTTTCCCGTGTTCAGACGGGGATGACTATCAACCGGGCCTAACTAGGGTGATTGTTTTAGGCTGACATTTGGTTTTGGCTACGAAAATTTTACTAGTACATTAGATGCCCTTGGCATTCAACCTTTGCTATTTCTTTTAGGAAGGGAAATTTCAGGCTGGCCTACCCGCTGTTTGAAGTCCCCCAGCCAGACTAATTAGAAACAAAAGCAACGGGCGAAATTACTGTCCAGGGCAATTTCTATCGTTCAACCCTGTCACTATAGCTCTACACGCTACTCATAAACGCATCAGTGCAAGTTCACGG
>NW_007419605.1:0-543 GCF_000475195.1 Diaphorina citri
ACAACCTATTTTACCCACCTAGGATGTCTAAAAGGGCGTTTTTGTCCGAATCAAACGAATAAATCGAAAACCTATAGAATAATTTTGGAAAAAAGAGTTTTATTCTTCAATTCTTGCTTTTGTTGGATAAAAATCTAATTTAACTTTTGCTTTTTGTTAGTTTAAAATCCAATTCAACTTTTGCTTTTCTGAGATAAAAATCTACAAAAGAAATCACATGGAAAAGTTGTACGAATTCACAGAAACTAACAGGATGAAACATCACAAGATGAATGGTGTCAATGTCACAATTAATTTTCCGTCACTTGTAGGGCTTACAAAATTTTAAGCTCGTAAGGACACAAAGTCAGAAGGAAGGGAATGGGAGGCTTACACATTTTCAACCCCGTAAAGACAAGACAGTTGGGAGTGAGAGAATGAGTCAATGAAATGACAAGCAGGGTCCGTCCTTCCAGGAATTTTTTAGCCCGTAGTGATTAGAGAAAATCTGTACCTACCTAATTTGTTTAATATTCAGTTTATTATTATTCTTGATTTGATTTT
>NW_007419606.1:0-543 GCF_000475195.1 Diaphorina citri
TATAAAGGAAAAGTATAGTAATACGAAGTATGAAAATAGAGTAAATATAAATATACTTGGAATAATATAAAGGAAAAGTAGAGTAATACAAAGCATGAAAATATAGTAAATATAAGTATACTTGGGATAATATAAAGGAAAAGTATAGTAATACGAAGTATGAAAATAGAGTAAATACTCGGAATAATATAAAGGAAAAGTATAGTAATACGAAGTATGAAAATGGAGTAAATATAAGTATACTTGGAATAATATAAAGGAAAAGTAGAGTAATACAAAGCATGAAAATAGAGTAAATTATAAGTATACTTGTGATGATATAAAGGAAAAGTTTAGTAATACGAAGTATGAAAATATAGTAAATATAAGTATACTTGGAATAATATAAAGGAAAAAGTAGAGAAGTAGAGTAAAAGAGGAGCTCTGTAAGGTGAGGAAGAACCTGATAGTTGACTAATGGAACTCGGCTTTGTTCTAGATTTGTCAAGATCAAATTTAGTTGGATATGGTTAAAGATCACTTTTCGGACCAATTTTCTTCTGG
>NW_007419607.1:0-543 GCF_000475195.1 Diaphorina citri
ACACTGCGTCGACAACATAGATTAACCTCGTCGATCGAAGGCCAGTCGACTATGTTTGGAACTCACGTATGAAAATGGATGAAAAATGCCAAACAGACATACATAAGTCTACGTCTATTGTCTATGCCTCACATTATAACCCTGTATGAGATATTTTAATACACTTTGGGGTAAAGTTTTAAGTGGTGACGCAGACATGCTATTGAATTAATATTGACACAGAATACAGCTATTTAGTACATAACTATTCACATGCTTTCTATAGGGTGATGTAACATCATCTGTTCGGGTTTTATGGAAAATTTCCCATATATACTGTGGGAAATTTAATGTGTGAAAAGTAGGTAGGTATACAACTATACCTATTATGGTTTATATTTATATGGTACGATGCCAATGTCTAAGCATTTACCCATAACAGTTCATCACGTTCACACTTTGGACAGTTTAAAACAAATGGAGGTCTAATACAAGGGCTAATATTTTTGAAGGCCAAATTACTTTTTTTACGTGAGCATGAAACATTAAATTTGAAACAAAGTT
>NW_007419608.1:0-543 GCF_000475195.1 Diaphorina citri
AGATATTAATCAAAAGGAAAGGAATTTTAATTGTGTTAAGCACGAAAGCGTGTCACAAATGTCGTTCCTCGATTAATACAGTTCTTTTCTCGATTAATAGGTACAAGAGACTAAGTTTAATTTCTCCACTTGGAATCGAACCATCAACCTTCAGATCGAAGGCCCCTGTGCTGACCACTACTCCACTCAGTTTGGTCTAAAGGGTTGTACTGTACAGGGACTAATTACCTTTAACTAGTGATTCAGTTACCTGCAGAACTCCCTCAAAAAAAGGACCCTACGAGGCCCCAAAAGGTCAGGTTGAATCTTCTCTTTACGTGAAACCTACATAAAAGGAGAGTAATGTACCTTCTTACTTATGGAGTGATGGCCGACAGACCAAAGAAAGATTATTGCCGACATGACGGTCTAAATGAAGATTAGATAAAACAAACCGATCTCATTACAACTCCATTGACCTGAGTTTGCAATAATTATTCTGATACTCATCTCTCTCATGAGATAATATCGCTCATCCAAGGTATTCAATAATAAAATTAGTTA
>NW_007419609.1:0-543 GCF_000475195.1 Diaphorina citri
TTAGATGAGGTATCAATATTGTTCATAGAAAAAAGGAGGGCGTTTTGAATAGCTCTTCAGTTTTGTATCAGTTATCTCTCGAAACCAACCGGCTTTGGTTGAGCAGTAATTGAAAGTTTTTAAAAACCTAACCAAGCGGAACTATTATAAAATTAAATAATGTATCACCTTGGTAATATCCTCTGGAGTGGAGGGGAGGTTTTACTTTTTTACTTATTGCGAAACTTGTCATCCCTATTTATTTTCGATTAGTGTTACCGTTTACGTAGTAGAGCTTGGATTTTATTTGTCTTTTTCCTTCCATATAACTAAAATTTACACATAGATACGTTAGGTACGTACCTACCTGATGTAGGTGCCATAGGTAGTCCATAAATTTAGTTGTTCCCTCTGGCCTATGGTGTTATAGCTATAAATGAAATAAAATGCTGGGAATTCGTAGAGAAATCCCAAGTAGGTAATTCCCATTCGCCTGTAACGTATAAGTACAGTGACTTAAACTGGGATAGTTGGGATACAAATGACTTGGGCATTGGTCTACAA
>NW_007419611.1:0-543 GCF_000475195.1 Diaphorina citri
GGCACTCCTCAAGGAAATCGAAACCCTACGCCACTGCAAGGAACAACTCAACGCGTTCTACAACCGGGTAGTGGAACAGTTGCGGTGTTGCCGCTCCTCGCAACATGAAGTAAGTGGTGTTACCCACCACTGGTCGTTTACTGAGTAGCAACCCTGCTGGCATTAGCACAGTAAATTGAGGGGCCGACCCCGCCTGAACACTCAAGGCGAGGAGGAGGAGGAGGAAGAAGAAGAAGAAGAAGAAGAAGAGGAAGAAGAAGAAGAAGAAGAAGAAGAAGAAGAAGAAGAAGAAGAAAGAACAAGTAAAGGATCTTTTTAGTAATGCCGTAATTACATATACTTTCCGTGTCTGTGAAACAGGCATGATACCTGTCTCACGGTGTTAGAAGGATGGGGGGTTTTGGTAAAACCAGAACGCCCAGAAATAATCCTGGGCTCCTACTTTGTTTGATTCTTCATAGTGATAGTCAGGGCCGGATTAGCCCCCCGCGGGGCCCGGGGCAGTTTCAAAGGCGCGGGGCCCCCAGTTTGGGCTGATCGAAC
>NW_007419612.1:0-543 GCF_000475195.1 Diaphorina citri
TTTTTTTTTTTTTTTTTTTTTTTTTTTTTTTTTTTTTGACTAAGCCACAGTCTGAAACGCACTCTATCCACTAGTAGAGGAACTACAGCAATATCAGCTGTAGTTTACAAGTTATTAGAACCAGCTCTCTAAGGTCCGGGCCACAAAGTGGGTTTAAAGTTTAAACTCCATTTAAGGTTTAATCTAAGTTTAACCAATCTGATTGGCTGAATTTTTTAAAAAAATCAACCAATCTGATTGATGAATCCGAGAATTAAATTTAAACTGAGTTTAGACTGACTTTGAGGCCGCGGGGGTAACTCCTAAACTAAACTCCAGTTATCTCGAAACGAGGTATGTGTGTGGCTTAGTCCCTTCTTCCTCTTGACTTCCTCAAATAGATAAAAAAAAAAAGGAAAAATATATGAATACTTAATTAAAATAGGTAATTTAAGTAACTGTGAACATTTTTTTTTTATTCCTTATATTGCTTTATTTTAAAACCACTTCTTCCTGCTTTGCCGAGCTCGTTACAATCAGAACTAAAAAAAAAAAAAAAAAAAA
>NW_007419613.1:0-543 GCF_000475195.1 Diaphorina citri
AAGGGTATTATAAAAGTTTGTATATCATTATTGAGGTTTCTCTTCTGGTATTTTTATATAAAAACCACTGTAACAGAGGGAAGGGGGAAGGAAAGAGAGGGATTTTTATATATTTTTAAGGCATAAAAATTTATAGCTGTCGACATATGTTGGGACAGAGAATGAAAAGGGAAGTAGGAGAATAGGAGGGAAGAAAAAGAAGCAGGGAATTAAAGAATAACAGAGTGTATAGAAGCCAAAAGGGAAGGCGAAGGAGATTCAAGAGGGAGGAAACGGTAGAAGTGAAGGACAAGAAAAACAAGAAGATGAAGAATGAAGAAGGATAGGCATGGAACGAGAACACAGGAAATTAAAGAGGACAGAAGTTGAGGATGGAAAAAATGGAGAGAGGACAAGGAAGAAGAGAAAGGAAAGTGAAAGACATGAGACGATAAAAAAGGAAGATACAAGGTAAAAGTATAGATAGGACGTAAAAAATGTAAATTTGAATTACATATTTATGACTATGACGCAGCAAGAGCCTCTTTTCTCAATTTTTGTACG
>NW_007419614.1:0-543 GCF_000475195.1 Diaphorina citri
TACCTGATAGAACCGCCACACAATCATCAGATCTGTCAGGTGTCAGTACTGTCAGTTGAAACTGATCAAATTTTCATCAGGTATCAGTTCTCCGATAGACAGACATATTATGTATTGCTGCCACACACTATCAGGTACACCTGATCAGGATAGTGTGTGTGCTCCTCAGGTAGACCTGACCGGCGGACCTGATCAGGTGTACCTACCTGATAGTGAGTGGCTGGCCTTAACGTCGAGTTCACAAACATGTTGCACCTAGCTGGAGACTTGCCCTGTTCTGAGTAAAACTGAATGGATATAAGTGAGGTTCTAGGCTAGCTAGCTTCTCAGTAGTTCATCTTCATAGAATCGCGTATCTCAAATGTGTAACTCAAACCCTGGAGCACCGATATTTTTGGCAGGCATGTCACAGAGTGTTTGCGCTCAAAACAATGTCACACCTGATCCAAGTATAAATTAGGGCATATTACCAACAAGGTATATGAGTAGCAAAAGGATATAACAAAAACTGATGGTGGATTTCACCAATCACTTAATGAGAGA
>NW_007419615.1:0-543 GCF_000475195.1 Diaphorina citri
AAACAATATTTTATTTATTTAAATATAATAATTCAAGTCAAATAAATTACAAAGGTCTTATGCAATGTTTCAACTTCTAACAATAACTTTTTCATTACAAAATGGGACAAATCAAATTTTCGTTTTCTTTACATATTTTAGCATTTAAGTCAAAACATGTAATTTCATTTAATAATGTGACTTTTGATGTATAACCTAATATGTACTTATATTAACGGTTTGTTTTACTTGTCCTCAGAGAGGCTTGTCCTGGGTTCGTGTCCCCATTATCCGGCAACTGCATGAAGGTTTTTGAAGACGCTGTTGATGAGATGATGAATGTTATCAATGATACCAATGTTATTTCAAACAACACAATGATATACTCATACCACGGAGCAATCAATCTAATGCATGTATGTATCTACGCAGTTGAGGTTTTCATATCCAGCCTAACTTGGAAGGTAGCGCGTCTACCTTGTAAGGATGTAAGGTATAGGTCGCTGGTTCGATTCCTGCCCGAGGGGAACTTTATCCTAAAGAGATAAGGTCCATTCTCAGGAC
>NW_007419616.1:0-543 GCF_000475195.1 Diaphorina citri
GTGGTCGGTTTCTATCAGATAGTTGGTAATGTTGACAACTCCAGTGATGACTTGGGCCATGATGACTGCCAGAGCTTGCTTACGTCAGCGTCAAGTAGATCACTAATTAACTGGACGTGTTAATAAACATACCATACGTAACTTTATCCAGATTTTAATTATTTAGGATGTAACCTATCAGAACTCACCTACTACATTCAAAGTAAGAAACTCGTTTTTTATTTACACGTTTTAGGTCAAGAATGATAGGTATGATCAGCTTACAACACAACTAATTAAGTATTTAAATTATTAAAATCTTAAGTCTAAAAAAGGTAGATAGGTTGAGGATTCCCCTAAAGGAGCTCTTCCACCCAGCCACTGATTAAATATAAAAACACGTTATTTAGCAGTTTATATAAATAATAATATTACATACTATTATTGTATACCTAGATTTATTAATCCTTTATTGGATACCTTATTAATTTGTTCTAATTCCTGAAAATGTGTTGAGAAATATGAACAATAAGACCTTTGACAGCAACCGTAGAGCGTCATATA
>NW_007419617.1:0-543 GCF_000475195.1 Diaphorina citri
AATTTGGTCCGCCGGAGTCCGGACCAAATTTTAGACTACACACTAGTTTGGCGGACCAAATTTTGGTCCGGAGAATGTTCTAGTTGTTCTAGTGCAGTCGGGTTTATCGAATGTGTAGTTCCCTTAACGCTAGGTACTTAGGTAGGTTTTGGTTTCAGTTTGTATCTTAGTTATTCACCGCTAAATAATTTACACTTAAAACGCAAAGGTCACCCTTTAACATTCTTCCTACATACCTTAAACCAGTTAAACGTTGCAGGTTGGAAGCTACTTACATAAGGGGATACAGAAAGTAGCGAAAAGAGAGAGAGAGAGGAGGGAATTGGGAACAAAAGTTCAACTTGAAAGGTTAAAGTTCGAGGAGTATGTATACTTTAGTTTTTCCTCCCCTTTCTCTTCCCCCCCTCCCTTTCTCTCTCTTTCTATTTTTCTCCCTTTCTCTAATTCTCTCTTTCTCCCCCCCTCTCTCTCCCGTTCCCCCTCCCTTTCTCTCTCTCTATTTTTCTCTTTTTCTCTCTTTCTCCCCCCTCTCTCTCCCCCTTT
>NW_007419618.1:0-617 GCF_000475195.1 Diaphorina citri
TACAGGTGCTAGTCTCAATCCAGTCACTTATCCTAGTGCCTGAGCCTTATTTCAACAAAAAAAAAAAAAAAAAAAAAAAAGGTACAGTACAAGGGACTCAGAGTTCACGCGAGTACAATGCTAACATAGCGCAGGCTACGGTCAAGTGGGCCATGCTGGAGCAGATCAGAAACCCAACGCCTTGCTTCAAAGATGTAAGTTTATACTGTTTTTTATTTTCGTAGCGATTAATCATTGTACTTACGAGTCTGTGTCTTAGCATATCCATACTACCGTTTTCGTAGCGATTAATCATTGGACTTACGAGTCTGTGTCTTAGCATATCCATACTACCCATAATGTAGCATGACCCTCATCAGATGGGCGAGAAGAGACACAGTACTTCCCAACTTACCATTTAACTGCTAGGTCGACGCGAGAACACCAGAAAGTAAACTGTTTGATGATTAACAATCGAAATACGAGTGCACTTTTTACTTTCCTTATCCTATAGGAAGGAAAGTAATGTAATCGGGTCAAAATTTCGATGGTCAGTTTTTAGTGCCAAAACACGTTTTGAGGTCCCTAGAGCCTAAATACAAAGTTTCAGCCATTGGTCCGTGTGTGTGTCTGTCTGT
>NW_007419618.1:9523-10239 GCF_000475195.1 Diaphorina citri
AGACTTGAAATTTGGTATGCAGTTGTCAAATGTGACAAGGATGTGACACGAAACTTTTGGTTAAGGTCGGTGCAACGCTTGGCGGTATTTTGCCGCTTTTTGGCGTAATTTATTATTATCTCGGGAACGGTATGAGCTAGAAACTTGAAATTTGGTATGTAGTCCACAAAAGTGACAAGGATGTAACTCAAAAATTTTGGTTACCATAGGTGCTGCGGTTGGCGGTATTTTGGCCGATTTTTGGCGGTTTTCGACCACTTTTGGCGGTTTTCAGCTATACTGACTAAACGGTTAGAGATATTGTAAAAGTATCAATAGAAAAACACCAAAATAAGCATAATTTAATAGGATAAGGAAAGTCGTGTGATGTTCACACCAGATTTTTTGTTAGTCCCTTCCAGGCAGCCCTATTGTGTACCTTAGTTTCCCTAGTGAATAGAATAATTTAGCATTTCGTCTATCGTTCTCCCCTGCAGGTGATTCACACTCATTTCTGGTTGAAACGCAAGGAGATCGTGGCTCAGGTAAAGGATTGGATCTCAGACCTAGACACTCAGACCAATGACAAGCGATCAGGCCGTGGTCTATGTCTGAATATTAACACGCTGGCTCTCAAACGACACTTCAACTTCTTACTGGACGAGTTAGCCAAACTAAAGGTAAGTGTAGTCTTTGCCGAGGTGTGCGTGTAGTGGTCAAGACGCTCGCCTGGTAAT
>NW_007419619.1:0-543 GCF_000475195.1 Diaphorina citri
GACAACAAACAATATCCGTTCAGGGTATAACATCCGCCCCGGGCGGGAATCAAACCCGCGTAGCCAAACGAAGTTCATAATAACGTGTTGTGCTGTTCAATGAAAGTCCGGCAAAACATACTGTGACCCGAAATATTATCTACCTCATAAAACAGAATTGGACACCGGAGGGTTAAAGTCAAATATTCGTTTCGTAATGAAAATTTTCATCCCCTCCCAACACTTTGTCCTTTTTCGTACGAAATATTCTCGTAGGTATACGATTCGTATTTACATGAAAGTTTGGACTGATGGATAAAACAGAGAGGTGAGGCAGTGTCGACTCGTAATTATCAGAAGAAAATGTGGACAAAGAAGAGGAAGGCCTAATATGAATTATATGGATAAAAACTGTGTGGCGAATCCTACTACCCTTGATCCATCTCCACTTTGGAGAAATCCTGTGGCGGTGGCGGAGTTCCTTAAAGCGTAAATGGAATGACACGTTAACAACAACTACACCATATGGATAAAATCATGGAATTCGCTGGCAGCACTACTTAG
>NW_007419620.1:0-543 GCF_000475195.1 Diaphorina citri
CCTCAGTAACCTAGTTTTAAGTTCATTATTGTATCAAAGTAATATTACTTATTAGCTTAAGTCAGCTAGATTGTAATTTAATAATAAATGTCCCGCAACGGGTAATTTGTTAAGAAAAAAAAAGTATCTAGGGTCAAGGGGGGTATATGTAAGTATCTTTTGAGTTTTAGGTCGATAAAAAAAAGTTGGAAAAATCGTTCCTAATTACCCCTCTTGACCCTACCTAGTTTTTTTTCAACATAAGTATTGGATTATAGATCAATATTATAAATAAGTAATTAAGTCTGGTATATAAGATTAGAAGTCTTCATAGAAGATAAGTAAGTTGAACAACAAGGCAATTCACACACGGGTCGAACTCCATTAGAGATGCAATTGTTCTAGCTTTTAGTTCATGTTAGGTATTGAGTCCTGATTTTTTACTTTCTATTAATTTTTTTCTTCCCACATAAATCAATGATAATATAGGTAATTATTATTATTATTATTAATTATTATTATATTTATTACCTATTGATAGAGGTATTATTTTTTTTTATTTTG
>NW_007419621.1:0-543 GCF_000475195.1 Diaphorina citri
TGTAAGTTTCAGTAAGAATGACACATCATATCCTAGAGACTTGGACCACTACAAAAGCTACCTTAACTGTCCTTTGCCCCTGGAGATAGCATTCAAGTTCATATGTGGGTAGTTCCATAAGCACCTATCTAATTTACTGCTACTGTTACATTTTCTGATTTCTCAATGTTTTGATTACAGACAGAGGTGATCAGTGTGCTTCCAGATGACTTAGATGATGAGGATGAAGAAACCTCAGAACAGTGTATCAATAAAACAGAAACCAATGGAACAATAACAAAGGCAAATGTGGACAAAATAAAAACAGAATACAACGGTAACTCTTTGCAAGAAAATTTGAAAGTGGAAACCACACTTCTTGAAGAGAACGAACCTGGTTTGGATCCCCTCGGGGATGCTGTGGTGTCACAAGAGACGGTATCCCAAGATGAAGAAGAACACGAGTCACAGGATTCAAAAGATTTCCATCTGAGTCCTTTGGTGCAGGATGTTGAGCAGGAGGTTGAAGCAGATCTGATGAATGCCACAGCAGGTAACTATTGA
>NW_007419622.1:0-543 GCF_000475195.1 Diaphorina citri
GGTAGATCTGACAGGTACAGCCAAAAGGGTCCGCCTGTCAGGTCAACCTGATAGTGAGTGGCTGGCCTAAGGTGGAGTCCGTATAAATCTTCCTTTACTGGTATTTAAGATTCCAAGCTTTAGACCGGTCGCACTTTGGAAGTGTAGATCCAATAAACAAACCTTATCTATTTAGGATAAAGTTCACCCCGGACGGGAATCAAACCTGCGACCTAGTGCTAACAAGGCAAAAGTGCTTCCCCCTAGCTAGGCTAGCTCTTCATGAAATGAAAATGACGAGTCATAAGTCCAACAAGCCATAAGGTCTAACGTCCAACCATGAGATTCATAAGGCCATCTCAGAGACTCTTAGACTCCAAGCATACCACACATAGCATCAGCTTCACGGCTAAAAGTTTCTCACTAAGTGATTAGTACTAGTGGTGTGTCGTGAGATATTCAAAAGGGGGAACCTATAAACCCATTTACAGTATGCCGATCTGCTGGTGCTCTTATTAAAGTGTGTTCACACATAGTCGACCGGCCGTCGATCGACATCGATTT
>NW_007419623.1:0-543 GCF_000475195.1 Diaphorina citri
TTGGGTTGTTGCCTGTTAATTGTTCAATTTTCTCGTCTTTGATCTACAATCCTAGGTAGAATCTAAGGAAAATTACTCGACATAAAAGACTCTGAAGCGGCAGTCAGTGACACCTGAATGCGGACAAAGGTATAACAACATGTCCTTCAAGAAATGAAAAGAAATTCAACTCTTCAGTAAGTGGAAGGTGTAGGTAATAAGGTAAAAGAGAATTTCCAACATATGTTGACAGGATAAACAAGGAGTATTGAATATCAAGATCAAGATCATTATATCAACATTATCAGCAAGAAGATACCACTATTATTAAGTATTTTATATTCAAGACCAAAAGAAGATACACAATACTTACATGAAGAAGCAACTCTAGAAGTAACTTAAAAATAAAAATAATGTTAATAATGCGTTTTTAACTGTTTTATGCAAATTTCCAGGATAATACTTGGGTAGGTATCTATTTTTAAAGCATCTTTTAAATGTTTTTCTTTTTGTATTTTTAAATAAACTCAACTCTATGCTAACAAGTTTCTAAGATACGACTAC
>NW_007419624.1:0-543 GCF_000475195.1 Diaphorina citri
GGATCCTGTAGGAATAATTTTTGCCATTTACCTATGGATTTACGAGTGGGAGTGGCAGTAATTTTTGAAAGATAATTTGTGTTTCAATAAAAGTATGCCAGATCTTCTTCAAGCAGCCCATGACAAGAATGAACTAGCCATCATGATTGCCAACGTCCAATGGAATATGGCACCAAAAGAAGAAGAATGAAAAGTAAAGAAGAAAGCTCCAAAGAAGGTAGGTAATAAATACTACAACAGAAGGACTATACTAGAATATATCTTATTGTAATTGTGGAGTAATAAGCACGAATGAATCAAAACTTAGGTTATTTCTTTGTTTGTAAATCTGATGTTTCACTATACTATAGGGTAGATACATCTTGAATAATCCGTCTGATTTTGACGAAATTTGGAAGAACTGTTTAACGCGTTTAAGAGAAAATCATTCATCATGTTTTGGGCAACATTGGAATTTCAGGAAACCCTCAAGCAGCCTTTCCATTGATTCACGAAACCTTTCCATTGATTCACGAAATGGTCACTGAATTTTATTGATTCTTT
>NW_007419625.1:0-543 GCF_000475195.1 Diaphorina citri
TATTAATATTATTATTTTTTTTTTCATTATTTATTTTGGGCTTTAATATAATAGCTGCCGGAAAACGACGACCCCGTCTGAACTCGGGAAAAGGCGACGAAGAAGAAGATTTTTGGCTTCAATGCCAGGATTCTCTCTTAGTAAGCCCTTCCAGTCTTCCACCCAACCGAAGCTACCATGTCTATCCTTCTGGGATATTACTCAAGCAGAGAGCCGAAAAAAGTCCGACTTTTTTGGGAATCGAACCCGGGACCTCCGGAGTTCAAAGCTACGCACTAAGGTTGCGCAGGATGTTGTAATACGTGCAGCATTGTGTGGTCTACTCGCGTACAACATATTGTTGTTCGTAGTTTGTAGGATATAGGAATTGAAATCAATATGAAATGCACAGCACAGGAAGTTTCAATTATATCGGGCACGTCAGGGCCTAGCTTATGCCCGCGGCCCGCGGAACACTTAATCCAATCGGATTAAAAAGGAATTTTAATTGTGTTAAGCATAAATGCTCGTCACAAATGTCGTTCCCTGCTTAATGCAGTCGGA
>NW_007419626.1:0-543 GCF_000475195.1 Diaphorina citri
ACAGTCAGATATATAGTCAGCGATGAATCATTGAAGCACAGTCAGCCAGTTCCCGATGAATCACCGAAGCAACGTTGCACGTGGTTGGTATCTAAATGGGTGACCGTCTGGGGCAATCGTGTGCTGACTTTTCACAGTCCCTCTCAGACTGGGTCAGGTTAATGTGAGCTGAGGAGACATATATGTAGCATGTAGGTAGCTTGTCGCCGACTGAAGGGTAAATCCTGCGTCACTAAAAACCTTAGCAAGTTCGTTCTCGGAACGGCTTCCTTTCTCCTATTCAGTTATGAAACCCAAGTGTCACTAGCAGCAACAACAACAACAACCCAGTAGTCAGTTCCCATGAAGAAGCCTAAAATGTAGGCGCAACTCTAGTCGGGTGAAGACAATAAAAGTATGCATAATCAAATAAACGGTATGAAATAATGAAACCTCTTGAAAAGAAATCTTTAATTTCAGGTGTTTCAATATTCGACAGCGTTCATTCTCTTCTCGGTGTCCGTGGGTCAGTTCATGACCATCCTGAAGACCAACGATTTGCGT
>NW_007419627.1:0-543 GCF_000475195.1 Diaphorina citri
CCTTTGTTAGGAATGAACCTTGTAAAGCCCCGAAATGAATAAATCTTTATTTTGTATTCATACAATGCAATCTTTAGGTAAGTAAGTGCCCATCATACCGTATGTATACGTACACATACGTATTTATCGTACATATTCAGCCTAAATTGAGCTGGGACTGCTGGGAGGGATGGGCGGAGAATCCTCTTGAAATTTTTGAAATTTGAAAACTTTTGAACCGTACCGTATCTAAGACCTTAGATGCGTACTGCAAAGTAAAATAAAAGGGCATTACAAAGTGCCATCCCAAACAGCCTGGTACACAAAGCGGCTTTTCAGAATTTCAGATGCAGTTTCTATACGTTGTTTAAAGTCGGATTTAAGTTCATGATTAATTCCTAGAATTTATAATGAAATAAATACTATGACTACTTACTATGTATTGTATTCAATTCAATATTCCAAGAATCAATGGATCAAAGTGAAATAAGTCAGCTCCCATGGCGTAGTGGTCACTGCACTCGCCTTGCACGCGGGAGACCCGGGTTCGATTCCCGGCGGGGT
>NW_007419628.1:0-543 GCF_000475195.1 Diaphorina citri
ACCTTTCGATTCCATTGTACTTGATGACTGTTTTATAAGTTTGGTGCACACGATTTGATTTCTATTCCATGTTTCTCTCAAGTTTAGAAGCTTGGTACAGTCCAGACTGTTCCGGACTTGAAGTCTGCGCAAACCGCTTCAATCGGTAACTTAAATATAGATAATATAAACATATCTACGTATTGGTACCTAGAACCTAGATGGACTTTGTTTATGTAATGGTCAAATACAAAAACGGATCTTATATCTTCCAAAAGTAATAGACAAATAGGATACCATCCATCTTAGATATATCGGTAATAGGATACCATCCATAAGTAATATGATTAACTAGACAGAATGTATCATCCTAAAAATTTACGAATCAGTTTCGCTGATATCCTAAATGGCATCTAGAGAAGAGAAAGGACTTGGTAATAGTCTGTGATCTCATCGTGTATATCTCTACTGGTATTGCTTTGTACTGGAAACAAGCTCCCATTATTGACAATGAAGGTGATCTTAATAACGAAGAAGAAGAAGAAGGAACAAGCAGAGTAAAGA
>NW_007419629.1:0-543 GCF_000475195.1 Diaphorina citri
AGTGCGAAGAACAAGTGAAGTACCAGTGATTAACAAGTGCTAAAGATGATGGAAAGGAGGATAATGATAATGGATGTACTGCATTAGGAGAGTCATTCACCCAGTTGACATTTGTACTAGATGCGGGTGCCCCGACATTCATTGAGTTTTCCTTATGTGGATGATAATAGTGTGCTTACAAACGTACATTATAAAAGTATAAAGCGCTCAAACAATCGGTATGATGTCTCAATCACAAGCAAGAACAATGGAACGCCTCCTTGAACTTGAAAATAGTGTGCTTACAACCGTAGGTACATTATAAAAGTATAAAGCGCTCAAACAATCGGTATGATGTCTCAATCACAAGCAAGAACAATGGAACGCCTCCTTGAACTTGAATTATTGAAAAATTCTTTCGATGACCAAAAGGCAAAATAATAAATACTGATCAAGATACCGCTTTGCTCTAGATCCAAGGGATTCGAATTTGATTGCAGGAATTTTCTAGCATAGATCCAAACTGCAGGTAAGTAAAAATGAAAATTACAGTAATATGGGAAT
>NW_007419630.1:0-543 GCF_000475195.1 Diaphorina citri
AGCATAACAATAGCTGAAAATAAACCGCACATTAATGATAATTAGGTATCTTGAACGAGAGGCATTACACATCACTGCGATTAGTCGAAAAGAGAGATACAAGGATGACGTCATCGTTTATCTTGAGTGCGGGGATTTTTATGAATGAAATTGTTTCGTTCATTCAAGAATTTCGAGATAACTCACCTTGGGCGTGCTTACTATACACATGCATATCAGATGCTAATAGTAAAACAAGATAGTGAAATGCTCGTCGACCCAGAGATGAGATTTTTTTTGTAGGAATAAATATAAATAAAAACTTGTTTAGTTTTAATGTAGATCATAGTAGTTCTCACATGTGTAGTAACCGTATAGTATGAAAGCTGAATACATAATTTTCCTCGAATAGGTCCATAATTTCCATATAATAACGTGGGACACAGTTCGTCCAGTAGTGACCTGAGGTGTATTTTCTTTTCGTTAGCCAGCCTAGTTAGCTTAGTTGTTAGTGCGTCTGCCTTGTAAGCGCTAGGCCGCGGGTTCGATTCCCGCCCGGGGCGG
>NW_007419631.1:0-543 GCF_000475195.1 Diaphorina citri
AAAATTTGGACCGATTGCAATACTTTCATTACTAGTATAGCTCCGCTATACTGTAGTAATAGAAAGTAAAAAAAAATCGTCAATTTAAAACTCAAAAGTTAGAGGTCCCATCTCTCGTTCAATTATCTTGGTTGGTAGCGCGTCTGCTTATAAGCGGATTCAGGGCGGATTCCCTATCGTGGCGGATTTTATCCCGAACGGATAATGTTCTTTCTCGGAACGGCTGGCTTCCTTCTATCCTGTCTTCCTTCTCTCTTCGATTTTGGGACGATAAAACCTTCACAGTTATACAAGTTACAGTTCCCTCTGTCAAACCTCTTTTTACTTTCTTTTTGTTTTATTTTTAGGCAGCTAATTCGGTAGGTACTGTTGGGTATATCTATTCCGGGCATCATCTAAAAGTATGAAAACCATGGATTAGAGAAAAATGGTGCTGAAACTTAAAAAAAAAGACAAAAAAAATCCTTTCACAAGCATAATATAACAAGCGTGTTGAGCGAAAAAATGTCAGACAAAAAGGAGGAAGAAAAAAAAAGAGTTACG
>NW_007419632.1:0-543 GCF_000475195.1 Diaphorina citri
CGGTAACTTTGTGAAGGTCCATTTTAACTATTGGGCTGTATGGAAAACGGATGGTGAAGTAGTATTCGTTTTCCATACAACCCAATAGTTAAAATAGAAAAAGTCTTTCTAAGTTTGAAAAAAGAAGAGTCTTTCAAAGAATTAGATAACTAACTCCCATGGCGGTAGGTTCAATGAAGCCATTATTGTTAGCTTGGAAAGTAGCACGTCTGCCTTGTAAGCGCTAGGTTGCGGGTTCGATTCCTGCCCGGTCGTATGTATTTTATTCTAAACAGATAAGGTTCGTTTTCGGAACGGCTGGCTTTCTCCTCGGCACCGTGGAGGCACGCTGAAAGACAAGAATGAGGGGAAAAATCATTATTTTTCTCTATCTCTCAAAAAGGATAGAGGGAACTATGCGTATATCTCCTTTTTCTCATACCCTATACCTCCCTCCTATTGCCCGGTACTAGTATACCAAAAATTGTTGGTCCATAAATGGACCAGAATAGAGTCATGAAACCGTATACCTACCTGGGAATTAGTCTCTTGTGAGTTAGAATT
>NW_007419633.1:0-543 GCF_000475195.1 Diaphorina citri
AACCTTTGACACGTTTGGCAACGTAGCCTACTTTTTAGATGAATCCTTGCTGCCATATTCAAATGGATGAACCATAAGGTCTTATTGTCCTGAAATCGAAGAGAGAAGGAAGACAGGATAGAAGAAAGCCAGCCGTTCCGAGAACAATCATTATCAGTCCAGGATAAAATACGCCGAAAACTCAATTCTTGGTTACTTACAACATAGATAAAAAACCGCAGCACGTATGTCTGATATGACCGAATCACTTTGAGATAACTTCGCCAGAAAAGCCAGACGAATTCTGTCGACGGCAAAACTTTCTTGATGGTGTTGATGTGCTGAAACGTGATGTCTGAAACAGTTTCAGCAGATTTGACAGACTCCAACTCTGTGAGTAGAAGATCATAATCGCTGGAGAGCTTATAAGATTCCGCCAAAACGCGAACCTGAAATTTGACGACATTGAAACAGATGGATAATTTATTGTTGTTGTTGTAGCGGTGTAGCTGTACCGAGGGGTTGATGGTCTCTAGCCAAGATTACTTGGCCCGTTCTGAACCG
>NW_007419634.1:0-543 GCF_000475195.1 Diaphorina citri
GCTTTTAAGTTTCAAAGGTAAAATTGTGTTTCCTATCATTTCTTAAGTAATTCATTAGTTAATTATCTTTCTATCTAGGTAGGTAGTTTATTTATTTAAGTTTAGCTTTCGAATTTCCAAGCTCGCCCCTGCTTTAACCTCACAAAGTCACCCTATCCTGCATGTTGTGATGAGTAAAATTTCCTTATTCCTGCAGAATTTTCAAGTTATCCAGTGTTCAATAATAGACAGGGTTTGAAATTTGATTTCTTTTGTTTTCGATTGCATATCATGAGCATGTAAGTTGTGTGTCTTGTGTAATCCTCAAGCAAACATGTAGGAGATATTTCGGCCTAGGTATCTATCGACCTACACCATCATTTTGGTGGTAGGGTGGTACCCATGAACCCATGGTACAATAGTACTTACCTGCATGATCTCTAAGGTTTTAGCCTGATTTCATATTCATAGTCTTTTTTGGCTAATCTAATTGAATAATCAAATAAAGGAATGTATTTGGTTAGTTGCCAATAGTCAATATCACTTGAATAAATAGGTAATCAA
>NW_007419635.1:0-543 GCF_000475195.1 Diaphorina citri
TAACTTGCATTTCATTCATTGCATGTTGCGTTCAAAATAAAATACCAGGAGTTTTATACACATTGAAAATTTCACTTTTATATCTTGATTATCTTAGGGTCTTTCTATTCCAGGTTACGTTTTGTTTGGAAATGATAATATTAATTAAAGAATTGAAAAAATGAAAAGAGAGGTATGTCACCCTTTGCTTATTATTTATTAAACAAAGAGTAACATCTCTTTTCATTTTGGAGCTACTAGGTTGAAAAGGTCCTTGACTGCAGAGACCTGTAGGGGGTTAGATCCTAAATATCAATTTCATTCCGATTTTCGTAGATCCGTTTTGTTTAAGCATCTCCGTCGGAATAAACAATCAAATCGAGATCGACATTGACAGAATGGCATTAACATTACCAGATTGACATCGTCACTGTCCTGCTAGAAAATTGTCATAATAACGGAACTATAGCGTCTACATATAGCTGCATTTCTATTCAATATACACTATAGTCTACGATATACACTATAGTTATAGTGACTATAGTCTGTGCGTATGGATCCGGT
>NW_007419636.1:0-543 GCF_000475195.1 Diaphorina citri
TTTTTTTTTTTTAAGATACCTACGTTTTCCTGCTTTGCTTTTTACTGGCGAAAAACTAGTTTTGTACTCAATGGACCTGAAAACCGTTATTTCTCCCTATTTCACGATTTTGAAACTTTGGGCCGATTATAAAAGGTACTTTCTTGTAATTGTAATACTTGCCAAAGAAATACCAAAGGTTGAGTATAAAAGGGCAATCACTCGTAAAATTGTTGTACATAGCCGAACCAAATGTCAGCCCAAAGCAATCGCCCAAGCTAGGGCTGATTGACAGGGTGACGAAAAACGGCGCCGACCCCGTCTGAACACTGGAAAAGGGGAGGAAGAAGAAGAGAAGAAGTAATGCATTCTCATTCCCTAGTGTAGGTTCCCTCTACACAAGGTAATAGTAAGTAAATCTCACACACTGTATGAAAAGCATTCATAATGCTTGGGATTACACCCGTGTGTGAGTGAAAACAGTGTTAATCTTGTGTTGGAATAATAATTTAATTAATAATATGATGTAATATCATGTATTTAACGATCTAGTTCAGTAATTCA
>NW_007419637.1:0-543 GCF_000475195.1 Diaphorina citri
TATGTTATACACTGGGGCTAGGCACAAACCCGACTAGCAAGAAATTAATCCGAAGGAATATTAGTGTCATCTGTTAATTGATGTAAACAATAGAAGATTTTCCTCTTTCAAAAAATGAGGGTTTTCCATTTTCCCAAGGGTGTACCCCAAGGTGGTCTCATATTGTGCAATTTCATGACATGTTTCATAACTCTTGTGCTCATGATGAAACGGTGGTATGATAATTGTGTTGACGAAGAACAATCCATCAGGTAGCTATTGGACTTGATTGTAAAGTTATGCGTAAGGTGTGCAATAGTCAGCGTTGTTGATGATACCTCTGACCATGACATTATCAAACGGATTGATCCAGAACCTAAGGGTATCGGAACAATTATGATGGGGAAGTAGAAACTCATTGCGAAAACAGAGATAATCAATGCTAAGTGAAGCTGTCATTTAAACCTACGTAAGCACATAAATACGTATAGTTGTCATGGAACAAAGCAGTGATCAGCATGCTTTCCAAACTTCAACTTACCAACTCGTTGAAAAAACTCGTAC
>NW_007419638.1:0-543 GCF_000475195.1 Diaphorina citri
TTTTTATTTTCATGACAAATTGTCTAAATAAGATACAATCTGGCAACCCTGTATAGGACCTATTGTACGTAGTCATACTCGTAGGGGATTACAAGAAGGTTGAGAAAACCTTGTCAATGGGTTTGTTTACATGTGGGTAGGGGCGGGGGAAACGTTGCCAGTTCAACTAATTGTTCGCCAATTTTCAAGTCATATTTTGTAAATTTTGTCATTATTGCATTCTATTTCTTCAGAATTTAACTGCATTGTAGTAGGTACGGTAGAATTACTATGGAGCGTATTCTACTGTAGGTAGGTATAGTTGTTGGCATTGTAATAGTGATCTGAATGTATCTTATTTGTACACCATTGCGACGAGGAAGGGATTTGTTATATACAGGGTTTGACTTTGGTTCAACTTCAGATCTGATAGACGTTTATGACGAATGCGCATTAAAAACAGGTTATTTGACAGGTCAAAGCCTGATGGGGAGCACAATAAATTGACAATTCAATAGTGGGCGTTATTCTGGAAGGAATTAGGGAAACAGTCCGTAGTATATG
>NW_007419639.1:0-543 GCF_000475195.1 Diaphorina citri
TATGTGTAAAGGTCTCTAGAATTCCTTGTGAGACCCCTTAAAGGCCCCTAAATGCCATTCACTTCAACATTACACTGTGGACCTAGGGTCCCTAGGGGTTAGCTCAGTGGTGTAACCATACATTACACAGGTATTTTCCTTGAGCAATTTTCATGGTGCTAATGTTAGGGAATACTGGAATAGAAAAATGGAACATTGTCTGGCATTGTACCATTTCCCACCATTACCATTTGAAAAATGGGAAAGGAAATAGGTATGACTCATGTTTGAAAATATGTATAGAGACATTGGTGTAATCAAGAATGTCTCCTTCCCTCCAATCTCTTTCCATCTTTTTTGTTCCATTTCCTTCTCGTTCTCTCTCTCTCTCCCCCTCCCTCCCCTCTCTCTCTCCTCCTCTCCCTCCTTCTTTATTTCTCCCACCTTCTCTCTCTCATTCCTCCTTATCCTCTCTCTCTCTCTCCTCTTCTCCTCTCCTCTCCCTCCCTCTCCCTCTCTCTCTCTCTCTCTCTCTCTTGCCTCTCTCCCTCTCTTCCCCTCTCC
>NW_007419640.1:0-543 GCF_000475195.1 Diaphorina citri
ACTGAGCTGAGATAATCAGAATAACACTGTTTCGAAAGAGATTTACATGAATTACGAAGAGTAGAGAAGATTTGATAAAACTCGGGCTTGTTTGTAGACTTAAACAGATAGTGAAACTTTTTCTTTTGAAGAGAGAGGCGTTTCAAGTCACGTGAAAACCAAGGTGGAAATGAGTCATTTTTCTTTATATACGAAGGGACAAAACATTTAATAACATCTGTAATGAAAGAGTTGAAACGAGAAACATTAATATCGACGCTTTCGTTGCTCAGATATGAAGACCAATCAAAGGATTCAAAGATTCTATTTATGAGAACATAATCACCCTTTTTGAAGTTGTACAAAGTTTGATCACCAAGAACAGCTGATTCCGACGGAGAATGATGAGAGGAATTGATGGTAAAAACAAGTGGAAAAGGATGATGTGATTCAACACGAATGAAGCTAACACCACGAGCTACAGAGCACTCGTGAGTGGGAATAGAAGAAAAAACAAGATCCAGTATATTACCATTTGTATTGGGAAATAGATTGTACTGGGTG
>NW_007419641.1:0-543 GCF_000475195.1 Diaphorina citri
AAGGAGTTTAGTGGAGATGACAGTCGACAGGAAGTTTCCCGGCCCACTTTATCAGAGATCCCACCTTCGGGGAAACAACTGATAGTGACGATGCCATTGTTTCAAAATTTCATGACTTTCAACTACGTGGCCTGTTCTTCAATAGATCAACAATAATCTTCTCCTGATGCAAAATTGAGATGAAAATAAAAGTGATGTGATGAAAATTCTTAGTTCAATTTAACTGATTTGCAAAGGTGGGGAGGTTATAACTGCTATAGAATTCACAAGAGATTCAATCTCATTCACTAGAGGAGTGAAGACTTGAGATAGGTACGCATATCAAGTTGGATATTAGATGTGGAAAGCCCATTGCGGACTGGAGAGGTAAGTGTGATTCGAAATCTCTTCGCATTCCTATATCTCGCCTTCTATTATTCCTATAATCCACTTGAAGTGCAAAAGCAATAACTATTTGATAACGATTAACAAGCTGGGTCCGTCCCTCCGGGAATTTTTTGGCCCGTAGTTTATTCGATCGTGGTTAAAGAATACCTATGTACC
>NW_007419642.1:0-543 GCF_000475195.1 Diaphorina citri
TGATGTGACGTCATCGTGTACGGGAGCGTATGCCGTGACGTCAAAGTTCACGATTTACCGGTATTTTTTAAATCGATAGAAAAAAAGAAAAATTCCGTTGGTCCTCATTTTTCCTGCTTTATGACTTTGAAACATCACGGCAATCATTATTGCCAGGTACAATCTCTATCATTTAACCCTGGGGAAATCATTATTGCCAGGTACAATCTCTATCATTTAACCCTGGGCCAATCATTTTCATAGATTTGGTTTTGCAGCCGACTTATAGCGACTACGCGCTACTGAAAGTCCAATTTGAGTCGGCCCTAGTACCTAAGCCGCCTCTGCCTCTATACTAAAAAGTCCAATGTGAGTCGGGCCTAGTACCTAAGCCGCCTCTGCCTCTACTAGTAAAATTTATCAAAATTGCTAGATGCGTGAACTTTGTAGGTACTAGCTACGTTGATACCAAATTCTATTTAATGAACCTTTAACTACCTTGATGAGGTACCCTTTTAGTACCTCTGTACCTACATAGGTGACTCGAAGTTTTCTCATCCCTAC
>NW_007419643.1:0-543 GCF_000475195.1 Diaphorina citri
GATTTCAGAACGATAAGTATACTTATACTTATAGATCGACCAGGTGGTCTAGTTAGGATTTATCATCCGTCAAATTGGCCCGGACAGGATTATGAAATTATGAATTGGCCCGTCCTGGAATACGTATGTAGATTTTAATCTTTTGAATTGGAAGTACAGAGACTACAGAATGTATTCGATTGTACATTGTACCTTATATATAGTATATACGGAGGTATGTCTGTACCTATGTATAGTTTTGCAGTACCTACTTACCTACAGTAATGTAAATATTGCACCAGAGCTGATCTACTGATAAGTCCCTATGATACCTATCATTATTGAAAGAACGAAGGGAGTATGTATTATTTTTCATTTGGGCAATTTTTTTGTAGGTATTTGTTTAGTTAAGAGGTTTGACAGAGGGAACTGTAACTGCTATGGTCTTATCGTCCCGAAATCGAAGAGAGGAGGAAGACAGGATACGAGAAAGCCAGCCGTTCCGAGAACGAACATTATCCCATCAGGGTAAAATCCGCCCCGGGCGGGAATCGAACCCGTGGC
>NW_007419644.1:0-543 GCF_000475195.1 Diaphorina citri
CAAAGAAGATTTGGTTCCGGAAGTAGTAGATGTAAACGAAAAAGTAGATTTGAATAGTAAGGTAAACAATGAGGATGCTCCTGTAAGAGACTTGCTCAATAATACAATAGATAACCAATCTAACCAATCCAGCAACATCACTGCCGTTGATGTCAGCAATAATGAGGAAACAGCTGCATTTGTTGGGAACCAGGCAAAACCATTGGGCATAAAACGCAATACGCAGTTGATTAAACCTGTCAAACAGACACCACACCGATCCTCAGTGGATCGCTATTATCTGAGAGCCAAACTAAAACTCGACTCACATAAAACGTCTAATCTGTCATACAGTCCTCGTTATGTGAAGCCACCTGAGGTCAATATCAGAAGTATGCTACTCAATATGAAATACTCCTCTACGAAACCTAAAAGTCTGTTCTCTCAGGACCAAGAGAATATCTTCGATAATTTGTTATCAAAGGTGAGTACAGAGCACCAACCTCGGTGGTGTAGTGGTTAGCGCGTTGGACTTCGAACTTGGAGGTTGGTGGTTCGAGTCCA
>NW_007419645.1:0-543 GCF_000475195.1 Diaphorina citri
TTTCTGATCTCACCACTTTTAAGGGCCGACGTTTTCGGATAGGAACTTGGCCTTTTTTTCACATTTGTGTTTTTGTGGTTATTTTAACTTGGAATCTCTGTTTGTTTGGTCGTTCGTTTCTTTGTTTGTATGGGCAAATTTTGCAGCCGACAATGGCCGATCACTGAGAATTAATAGTGTTAAGGGTTTTCTTTGACGTCACCCTTTTGATTTACACAGGGCCAGAACTCCTTGAACTCTGGATTAACTGAAAACTCTCTGTAGTTAAGATCGGGCATAAGTCACTTTAACTTGGCCGATTGACTTGAAACTTGGCTCACTCAAGTCTATTATTATTCTTACCGTTTTTATTATTATTGGATACTAGGTATTTGTGTTTTTCTACTCCGACTCGAGTTTCGCCTATTTTAAAGAGAAACTCGAGTCGGAGTAGAAAAACACAAATACCTAGTATCCAATAATAATAAAACGGTAAGAATAATGTTAATACATAGGATGTCTAATATAAACCTAACAAATAATCACTCAAGTCTAGTTCATTAA
>NW_007419646.1:0-543 GCF_000475195.1 Diaphorina citri
TATTTCTGGTACCTATTTCACAATTCACAGAGCTTTTTTGAAACCAATTTTCCAAATGGTCTCCAACTTTTCAAGATTTTTGCGGCCAGTGACAAACTGACCTCTCAGATATTTTGAGCAATGGTAATATTGTTTGTGGAATGTGTTGTGACATATAATTAGTAACACCATGTGTTGTTAAATGTCGAGGCCACGATCACTAGGTATACCACGCCCCCCTAATAACACCACTGGTAGTTTTGTCTGTCCGGTCTTTTGAAAGTCTTTCGATTTTCTTATGATTTTGTTCATTTCCTATTCATTTAATTTCTCTCTTTTTCATTCACGAAAGGTGGAATACGAAAGAAAGTATCGTTGCTTCGATCATTTAGTTTCATCATTTTTAGTTTTCATTATTCTTTGAACAAATAAAGGTCATTTACACTGACATGCACATGACTGGAAATTGCTTCCTTACATAGAAAAATATGTAAGACACGAGGAAAACAGCACGAAATATTAGCAGCTCGTAAAACATAAGTACTCGGACAATGATATGCAGGA
>NW_007419647.1:0-543 GCF_000475195.1 Diaphorina citri
GAATAACATTAGAGTTTTGTTAAACTTTGTAATCAGGACGATACCGCTGGTGTGAGGTAATATTAAATAATAAATTCACTTTACGTGATGATGACTTTGTTCTTTGTGTCAATTTTTATGTACGTACCTACCATCAGTAGAGGTTAGGTAGCCTGGTAAAAGTAGGCTGGTAGGCTCATATACTATAGATATTTTATTTAAAGGGGAGACTACCTACATGATAATGATACCTACACGTTAAACACGATTCTAATTACTAGTGGTTCATTTACCTGTAGAACTCATTAAGACCAAGGATTACCAAGGATGCGTTTCGTCTTTGTTGAAACTCATCAGCAGCATTACCCTCAGGTGCCGATGCTGTTAGGTATTAGGTACCTAGGTAGGTGTATAGGGATGTTGTAAGAGTACATAATACATATTAGAAATTTTAGGAAACTTAAAACCTGTGCCCGCTACAGTGTATTCAACATGTTTCATGAACTCCCTTCTGTTCTCTATTTCATGTTCAACATGTTTCATGAACTCCCTTCTGTTCTCTAT
>NW_007419648.1:0-543 GCF_000475195.1 Diaphorina citri
TAGCCAAATATTGAAACCAAACGAAATGCTTACCGAATTACCTATTGTGTGAATGTGTGAGTTTTTATCCAAATTCGGATTTTCACTCAAAATCAGCGTGACTTTGTCAAAAACTTAATAATCGGATTAGAACGTCTAGCAAAGGATTTAGATTCAAAATTAATTTGATCATTAGGAGAAGAGTTTTACCGGGGAGCATCGAAGTCTTGCTGATTATTCGAATTCTCAAGAAGATCGAATACTATTCGTTAAAATCACGAGTATTTTAAGACCAAACTTTATCTTCAACGGATAAGGTTCGTCTTCGAAACGTTTGACTTTCTGGTATCCTATCCTCCTTCTCCCTTTGAATTCGGAACCAAAAGACCTCCGGTGTTACAGTTCCCTCTAACCATCATCTCAACAAAACTAAAGAAAAGTTAAACGTTTGGCTCAATTGAAAGTTTTTACAAGGTAACATTCACGCGGTGGTTGTATAACATTCACAAATGAAGGTAGAACTGAAAAGTACACCTAAATGTATACCTTTTATCAATGATCATC
>NW_007419649.1:0-543 GCF_000475195.1 Diaphorina citri
TTATTATTCCCGGGATCTACCGAGGCCAGAGACATGCAGGTCCCACTTTGAATACTAAACAGGGACCATGCATTATCTCGGGACACCATCTTCCAACCGCACCTATCGCTTGTACCTTACGTGGTGCACCTTGCATCGAGAATCCGAGAAAGTACCGTAAAATATGCATCTTGCACCAGGAATTAGGAAACCACAGGATAGGTGCATCCTGCATGACAAATAAGGGCGGTAGGTCCCGGATGAGATATACCATTAGGCTGCGGAAAGTGAACCTAATAGTTTCAAGTCAATCGGCCGAGTAAAAGGGGCTCAAAAAATGACAATTATGTAAGTACTCCATTTTTTTATTATTATTATTATTATTTTATGAGGTTTGACAGAGGGAACTGTAACTGCTATGGTCTTATCGTCCCGAAATCGAAGAGAGAACGAAGACAGGATAGGAGGTTCCGAGGACAAACATTCTCCCAGCAGGATAAAATCCGCCCCGGGCGGGAATCGAACCCGCGGCCTAGTGCTTACAAGGCAGACGCACTACCAACT
>NW_007419650.1:0-543 GCF_000475195.1 Diaphorina citri
AGATTTTTGCTGTCAAGTGGTTCTATTTATTAGAATCATCGATTGAGATTCGAATATTTGAGCTGTCAACAGCAATAAGTTCAGAGACTTTATTCTCATTATCACATTTATCACCTACAACTTTGGACAAATGTGTGAAAAAGAAGTTATCACCATTTGAAGATTCTTAGATACCTATCAGGCTAAATCTTGATGCGTTGAAATTTCAAAGTTGGCATTTTCTGAGAGTTTTTTCAACAAAAAGACCATCTAAATCTGAGTTGAGGCTTTCGAAATGTGCTGTAAGCCAAAGATTTTAGCAAGAACTTTTCAATTTACATTTCACACTTCCCAAGCGTTTGTCGTAAAATGAAAAATATTGAAAAAATGAAAATGATATCTTACATCTTTTCAAATGCAAAGCTCGACTGACTTTTGAGCCAATAGTCTGAGATTCTGTACGATTTTTTAGCGTCAGACAATAATCCGCTATCTCAGTTTCTACAATAGCCTGCAAACTGCAAAGTGGAACCTTCGCTCTTCAGGCAAGAGACATTTAAGAGA
>NW_007419651.1:0-543 GCF_000475195.1 Diaphorina citri
ACAAGCACAATAGAAGGAAAGACAAACAGAACTTACTTCTCCTAGCAATGCCTTGATGCAACACTTGACATGAGCAAGGAAATGTTCATCATCAACAGTAGTATTGGCTTCTCTGTAAAAGAAAAATACACAAATATTCAATATCCAAATGAAACAAAGCTGCAATGTACATGTGTTTACAGGATGCCACAACCAATTTTACCAGTGTTACGTCCATGTAACACCAGCACTGCGTGAAAACATTGAAAAAAATTTTCATGCCAGCACTGGTGATACTTTGATGTGACACCATCTTTACAAATCCATGTAAATATTGCCCAGTAAACACATACACCAAGCTAACATAAAAAATAAATAAATATACCTAGTCCATATAACGAGCTAAAATTTGCATTTTTTTGATTTCTATAAGTCTCAAGAAAAAGTTCTTTAAATCCCTAGATTGCTAGAAGCCTTGAGAAGCCATTCCAGCAATCAAAAAGTAAAAATCTTATTGGTGATACATTGAAGTAACACCAAGGGCTCCAACAGTGTTACCTTGAC
>NW_007419652.1:0-543 GCF_000475195.1 Diaphorina citri
GGCAAACTTTGGGTCCTATACCCCGGGCTCCCTCGGCTCCCTAAATAGGGTCCTGGATACGGGTACTGCAGACTCTTCATAGTTCGGTGTAATATTCAGATGAATGAGTCCATGGTAGAGCAGTAGCTAAACTGTGTTCACACACCGCTCTGCAGTGTGCTTGTTAAAATAGTCTTGTGATTTCTTGAAATCTTGACTATCTCTATGGGACGTAATCGTATGGATTTGATGAAGGCAGAGTTGTTAGCGTTTCCCAAACCTAGCTTGGACACTAAATCAGTGCCTATTTATACTGGTCGAGCAGGTCGAGTAGGACTAAACTACTAGAGTCTCATTACTTCAATAGTAGGCTACTACTGAAGTCAGAGACAAACTATTCGTGGGGTGAAATTTGTTACACCATAACTCTTGAATGCTCCGTCCGATTTTGATGAAATTCGGCAAAAATGTTCAACACCTAAAGGGCATTTGTTCCACAAATTTTGGGATTGTTCGGCCCTATGGGGACCCCGATGTCGGCCCTTTTCCCGAGTTCCACAGATC
>NW_007419653.1:0-543 GCF_000475195.1 Diaphorina citri
GTCTAAAAAAACAATGTAGGTCCCCATGGATTGTGCACCTATGCGCACGTAATTACCTATCTATCTGTGTAGGTAGGTATATTATTTTTTTATTTTTTATTTGTTTTTATATCCACTTTTATCTTGTAGGTACCTATTAAAAAAAAAGTGCATTACCTAGATTTCCTGATGCTTTAATGTTTCACCAATACGTAAATGGAAGTCTGTCTTCTCTCATTCATCTAGTGATAGTTCATTCAGAAAATGGGGTAATTCTGATTTGTATTAGAATGTATCGATAATTCTGATCATCCTTGATCTTGATGTCCATTACCACAGAAAGTCGTGAAATGATCAGTAAATCACTTGGTGCTTTGAACATTATTGAATATGGTACATTTGGCACATCCACCAATTTACTTCTTCAGATTAAAGTAAAGAGGGAGACTAAATAGTGACCCAAATGATTAAATTCTATTCTATATGGTCTCCGTTGGGTGAATTCTCTCTGGAACTATCCAATACTGGAGACGGTCATCATTATTTTAATTTAATTCGATAATC
>NW_007419654.1:0-543 GCF_000475195.1 Diaphorina citri
TCCACTCAAGATTCTAGGCCTTCACATGACGATGACATGTGTAATATTTCATTACCACTTCTGAAATCTTAAAAGGAGGAGAAGAAGGAGCAAGAGGAGGAGGAGGAGGAGAAGAAGAAGAAGAAGAAGAAGAAGGAGCAAGAGGAAGAGATGAAGAAGAATAGGAAGAAGAAAAAAAAAGGAGGAGAAGAAGAAGAAGAAGAAGAAGAAGAAGAAGAAGAAAAGAGAAAAATCACTTGGAAAAAAAAATCAAAAGCAGAACACTATTCTCCTCGTTTCCATTGAGAAAAAGATGCGATTTTTGTGCGTCGAGAAAAAGGGCGCAGTCAACAACCTGACGCAAAATTTTGAAGCATTTTTCACTTGAGATTTAGAACGGCATTTCACTTGAAAAAGAAAGGCATTTAAGCATCCTTCACTTTTTAAAAAGAATGGCTCCGACGGAACGCGACGTTTTCACTTGAAATAAAAAAAGGCATTTTAACATACCATCCTTCATTTTCTTGTTTATATTTGTTTCAATAATTTTCTGCAAATTTATTT
>NW_007419655.1:0-543 GCF_000475195.1 Diaphorina citri
TTTATCCTGATGGGATAATGTTCGTTCTCGGAACGGCTGGCTTTCTCCTATCCTGTCTTCTTTCTCTCTTCGCTTTCGGGACAATAAAACCTTAGCAGTTACAGTTCCCTCTATCAAACCTCTTTTTAAAAAAAATCTCATCTCTATTACTTTCCCAACAGGTCACGGGCACTTTCAAAGTATTATCCCAGTCTCTTATTTCTTTATTACTTTCTCAACAGGTCACGGGCACTTTCACAGTACTATTCCAGTCTCATCGATTTCGGGACGATAAGACCATAGCAGTTACAGTTCCCTCTGTCAAACCTCTTTAAAAAAAAGTTTTTCCCCCAGTCATCCTCCCACCTAGCCCCTTTTCAACAGGGAGGATACCGGCCTGAAATTTCTCTCGAAGAAATAACAAAGGTTGAAAAGGCGAAGAAGAGGACGGCTAAATAATAGAGGGCAAAAGGGAGAGTAAAGCAGTATAATAATCAGAGTCCTTCAAACGTCATAATGTCATGATATCATACTAAAACGTCATATTTTAGCTTTTTTGGGGAA
>NW_007419656.1:0-543 GCF_000475195.1 Diaphorina citri
ATGGAAAGGTTTTTGGTCCTCCGAATCCGGATTTCAAACTTGGTCCTTCGGAGCCGGATTTAAGAGAGAGAGAGAGAGGAAGAGAAAACGAAAGAGATGATGAGAGAGAGAGAGAGAGAAAAAGAAAAGAGTGGGAAAGCGAGAAAGGAGAGCAAAGAAGAGAGAGAGAAAAAAAAGAATTCGGAAAACATGGGTGTGAATATCACTATAAGGAACTGTATGAGAGAGAGAGGAAGAGAAATGAAAGAGATGATGAGAGAGAGAGAGAGAGAAAAAGAAAAGAGTGGGAAAGCGAGAAAGGAGAGCAAAGAAGAGAGAGAAAAAAAAAAGAATTCGGAAAACATGGGTGTGAATATCAGTATAAGGAACTGTATGAGAGAGAGAGAGAGAGAGAAAAGAACTTGGAAAAAATGGGTGAGAATTGGTATCAGTTTAGAGAGAGAAAGAGAGAGAGTGAGTGAGAGAGAGAGAGAGAAAATGAGCTCTAAATGTTTCTTAATCAAATTTATCCGAGACACTTTATCTTCTTCATACAATAATTCA
>NW_007419657.1:0-543 GCF_000475195.1 Diaphorina citri
AAATTACGAGTCCCATTTTTCCAGGCTTGGGATATGCGGAGAAATTAATTTTCCTAAAATAAAAGCCATATGACGGATGAATATTATAAGGCCTGTAGCTCTCCCATTTCTTCTATCGTATCTCTTCCTAAATTCCCACCTCCTCCATACTCCATCGATCACATAAACAGCTACCTCCCTTTATGCCCTAATTCTCTTCTACATTGCCTACTCCACTATCCTTACACCATCCCTTCCATATACACACACATCCCTTAACCACATCCACTCACGTCTGGACTCAGGAGGGATGGAGGAACGATGTTTTTATTTAATTAATTTCAACTTTCACTTCTAAAATAAATCAAAGTCTCGTTCAATTTGGGGCACATCTATCATGCTGGAGGGATAAAGAGATCCCTCCCTCTTCTTCTTCTCTTTTTTTTAGCATTTCGCCTCTGAAAATTTCTGTGATTTTTAAAAAGCTTTTAAAGTATTCTGCTTCCATCAGGATTTTCCGTTTTTGTCTCCGTGTTTACGCTCATGAGACATAAGTAAGAAGGT
>NW_007419658.1:0-543 GCF_000475195.1 Diaphorina citri
GACAAGTTTATTGCTTAAGATGTTTGGATGTAGGTTAGTTTTACGAGCTTTGGCCTCATCGTTGACTATAGGTACATACTTGTAATGCTGTAAAGATAGGAAATGAGGGTAAAGTTTTATAGGTTCCACCATGGTACGAGTATTTAATTGGGTAAAAACATTTACAATACATCGAAGTCATGTACATAAAATAGTATATTGAAGAAAAACCTCAGAATACCTATCAAAGATGTTTAGAATGCAAAATCAAGAAGTTTAGAATGCAAAATAGCCAGCGCTCATAGCACGTTGAATACGACAGTTCCTAACGGTTCACTGAACTTAAACAACGTTGTGCGTGGTTAGTATTCGAATGGGTGACCGTCTGGCCATTCGCGTGCTGCTGGCTTTTCTCGCCCCACTCAGGCTTTGGGTGAGATTAAATGTAAGGAGGCGTTTAACTTGTCGCTGAATGGAGGGTGGTTTACCCTCGTCTCTAAAAATCTTTGCAGTTATACCGTGATGTCAAATCCCTACCCCTAAATTTGGTTTCCCCTTTTGATA
>NW_007419659.1:0-543 GCF_000475195.1 Diaphorina citri
GAGGAATGGGCTCTCTGTTTCCGTCTCCTTGTATTCTTCAGTCAACAGGAGGCGCTGTCTAACTTTCTCCTCCAATTCCACTGGCGGGATTTTCCGGGTTTTCACCTGAGGGAGGAAAAGTTTGATTTGAATATGAAAAGTCTCAGGTAGGTATAGGTTTCTTTGGAAATAAAGTCATGTTCTAGCTTTGCTAAAGTACCGTATACCATAAGATGGGATGTAGATGGCTACATTAAAAAGAAGAAAAAAAATCTATGGTCATTCCAAGACACAATAGTAAAAAAAAAAGTGTTACATTGTATAGTAGTCACAAGTCGGCTAAGTAAAAAGTAGTTCTGATTAATGACAGCAAATTGGTTACCAACCGATACAGGCAGGGGGCTATTTCAAAAAGCAAACTTCGCATTCCAAGTACAGTTATGCCGCTATTCGGAACTCGGCCAAAATCTCAATGCCTTTCTCACCTTCATAAGCCAGCCTAGTTAGCTTAGTTGGTAGTGCGTCTGCCTTGTAAGCGCTAGGCCGCGGGTTCGATTCCCGCCC
>NW_007419660.1:0-543 GCF_000475195.1 Diaphorina citri
GGAAGGAGAGAGAGAGAGAAAGTGAGGGAGAGAGAGAGGCAGGGAGAGAGAGAGAAAGGAAGGAGAGAGAGAGGGAGGGAGAGAGAGAGATCAAATGACAAAAGTTGAGGCATGTTCCGGCAAAACACTTTTCTCCCTCTCAAATTTAAGGACTCATGTCTTCATTAACTACTAGCAGGACCGTATTTAGTATTTAGGTGGACCCATGGGGGCAGGCCACATGGGTCCACCTAAATACCCTACGAAAGAAAAACTACCAACATGTTTCGCACTGGTATACCCAAGACCTTCATATAACATTACATTACTCAGCTTCTTTTTTGAGTCTGACATACGAGTATATTATGAAGGTACGAGTAATTACTAATTAACTACCCAACGTTGATGTGACGTTTTGCCGTAATTATATTGAGAGGTCGACAAGAAGAGAAGGGAGGACGAAAAGAAAATAATAACAAACCATGAAAGTCTCATTTGTGTGGAAGGTAAGAGAACAGAAATGACTTTGACTGTCATTAATGTTGCAGGGAGAAGAGAAATTGT
>NW_007419661.1:0-543 GCF_000475195.1 Diaphorina citri
ACGAAGTGTATCGCACATCGAAGCGTTTACCGCTTCATGTGAGTTTAATTACAGTTAGTTGTAATAAACAACGCTAATTTTATTTTAAAAATACTTTAAGTACCAAATACATAAGACCTTGTTTGGGAAAAGGGAGAGGGGGAGAGAGAGAGGGAGAAAGAGGAATAGAGGGACGAAGAGCAAAAGATAAGGGGAGGGAGAGAGAGGAAGAGGGAAAAATATTGGGAGAGGGGAAAAAGAAAGAGGACGAGGTAAGGGAGAGGGAGAGAGAGAGAGAGGGACGAAGAGCAAAAGATAAGGGGAGGGAGAGAGAGGAAGAGGGAAAAATATTGGGAGAGGGGAAAAAGAAAGAGGACGAGGTAAGAGGAAGGACAGAGGGGAGAGAAAAAAGGAAGGAGAGAGAGTAGAAGAGGGACAGAGAGGGAGGGGGGAGGAGAAAGAGGTAAGGAAAGAGAAAGATAGAAAAGGGAGCCCTTTCTTCTATGATGGTTTCTTCGATGCCTTTTGTGTTTTACCTTATTTGTGTTGTTTTACTTTAAAAAA
>NW_007419662.1:0-543 GCF_000475195.1 Diaphorina citri
GGTCAGAGGGAGAAATGGGCTTTCATATTTTCGACAAAATTATTTGACACAGTATCACATATAAAGAAACGTCCCATCCCGCCCCCTGGTTGATGCTAGTCCGTAGACAACTAACGTTCGTTGGGAAGTTGGGAAGAGGCCTAATCCTGTCTTCTGAACTCATTTATCATCACACAAATATTTTTTCCGTCAAAATGACTTCACTTTTCAAGGTGGAATATACTAATACTGATAGTCCTTATCATAAAATGTTTGCAATATTATCTACTTACGTAGGTTCTTTATTGCTATTTTGCGAAACTGCGGAATTTACCTACATATTATGTAGTTGCGAAATTCTTTATTGTGGAACAGCCCTCAGATATACTGAACGTTAGGTGAAGTCTCGTTTCCATATTGGGTTAACAAATTGTTTGATATTTTCGGTGTTTTTCCACGACCTATACATCAGAATAGGCATCGAATTTTCTCCGTTTCCTACATTTTCTGCTGGCACAGGTTAATGTCGATGGAATAAAATTTCGAGGTCTTGTTGAACTTTTT
>NW_007419663.1:0-543 GCF_000475195.1 Diaphorina citri
ACACCGAAGCGAATACAATAGTCCGTCCACTATACCTTTTATTATTAGTAATAATAAAGGAAGGACGGACTAATGAAGAGGAGAAAGGAGGAGAAGAAGATGAAATAGGAGAGACTAAGGAAAAAGAGGAGGAGAAGGAGTTACTGATAACTAACCTGTCACAGTTTCACCTCCATAATAACGTCAAATTTTGGATGTGAATAGCTATCTGATGTGATGGACATGAAATTAATGAAAAAAAAAATCTGGTGTGAACATCACACGACTTTCTATTACATTTGCGAATACGTACTAAAAGAAAGAAAACACAGGAGAGTATCAAACCCGCAACTTCTCAATCGTAAGTCGGATAGTTCTAGAAGTAGCACCATTCGATTCGGCGTGAAAAATCACATGGGTTTAACTATTCACATGCTTACTTGGTAACGATTCACGAATAAAAGGGAAATAAAAATATCTAATAATACGAGTAGGTACCTAGTATTAGGCTTGCCAAACGTCCCGAATTGGCCGGGACAGTCCCGAATTTCAGGGGGTGTCCCG
>NW_007419664.1:0-543 GCF_000475195.1 Diaphorina citri
GACCCCAGTTTGGTAATCACTGGTGTAGTATATTATCGTGTAGTAAGTGGTGGGTTGTGTCTGGTGTTAACTTTCACTTACATCCTGATTCATGATCTATACTTGGCTATAAATAGACTTCCACATTTACCATCAGCATGAGCTGGTACCTAACATACTGTGCTCGATAAACTATATCAAACTTACCCGCGACCTAGCGCTTTAACTGCTTTGGATTTTCAGGCAAAGCGCTTACGAGGAGAGCTGCCTTCCAGGCTAACTATATAGGCTGACTCCCAACTTACAACAAAAGCAGCACGCACAATTAACCTCTTAGGACGTTAAGGCCTCCGTTATTACGGTTCTCTCTACCAAACTTCTCCAATGGGAGGACGCCCTCACGTCACCTTGTTTTTACTTTTGAAACAGAACTCCAAACTCTGTATTTTCTTTTAAAAAAAGGCGGGGAAAGCTTCGTAAAAAGTATGCAGAAGCGTATTAGAAGTCTTCTTCTTCTAAAACGGAGTTTATAGGATGGTCCCAAGTCAGTTTGAGCACCCTATA
>NW_007419665.1:0-543 GCF_000475195.1 Diaphorina citri
TGATGAGCGAAGGGCGAAATCTCTCTCTTTTTTCTCTCCCTCCCGCCTCTCTCTCTCCCATTATTCCCGTACTATTCGTTTTTTTTATTTTTTTTTTTTAACCCCTTCTCTTTTTGCTCCTCTCTCTCTCTCTCTCTCTCTTTTCCTTGTTTCATAATTCCCTTTTTGAAAGCCAAGAAAGAGTTCAATGGCACTTGGAAAAAAAGTGCACCTCAAAGTTCCCGTGGTAAACCCACTCCTAATGAGATTGAGACGTTAAAATGGCTTGTAAGGAGGTGAAAGCACTTTAAAGGCATCTAAAAAGGCGCTGTTATAATGGCATTCTTCTGAGAAAAGGAGCAACCAGACATAATTATGATAAAAAATAGAGGCACCCCTCAAGATACGAGTATTAGGTATCTTAATGGGATATTGAAAGAGTCCGAAAAGACCCTCTTTTGGGGGCTTCCTGAAGGATTAATCAATAAAAAAGGGTATCTCAAATCCAGATTTTTGTCTTGAAAAATGTCAATGTTGATAACAAAGGAAAGAGATGACTTTTTC
>NW_007419666.1:0-543 GCF_000475195.1 Diaphorina citri
GTAATGTCCAGCGGGTTGGTGAGATGCGTTGCATTTCGTCTGGTCCACATGTAATCGATGAACTGAGCGCCCAAGTATTTGAAATAGCCGCGCAGAAGCATTTCCATGGAGTAAATGTTGAAACACACGGCCAATGTGTTGAAAAGGATGTTGAGAAGATAGGCATAAGCGTAAACGTAGAATGAGCCATGTCGCTTGATAAGGTAAGAGCTGACCTGTTTGAATTGTAACTTCCTGGCAGCTGTTGTCATGATCAAGTAGTGTTCATTTGTCTTGAGGAGATTTGTCATCAAGCTTCCTTCCTTACATTTCCATAGGAAGTGAGGTGTGAGGAAGACAAGAGCCTGTATGAAGAGGAAGATAGGTACCCACTGGTAGTAGGAATGGTACCGTATATCATCAGGATCACCTCCACTACTGATACCTGGATAGGTGAGAGGTGACTCGTCCTGGTTGATATACGTAAATGTTGTCTGAGTGAAGCAGAAGGTATTCATGATGTCCTCCGGAACAGGATGAGGTTTGGTGGATGAACCAGACTGA
>NW_007419667.1:0-543 GCF_000475195.1 Diaphorina citri
TAACACATCAAGAGGAGAAGGGAGGAGGTGTCGGATAGAAGGGTATGGAGGGGTAAGATAAAGCAGGGTATGGCGACCCCAAATAAAAATGGGAAAAGGTGCAGTTTGTGGGTACTTATCACTGCATTACCATTATTACTAAGTGCCTTCTTTACTAGTTTATATCCCATTTTATCATCAATCTTTTTGCATTGGTAATGTCGCTCCTCAATTGTCCTTACGGAGGCCCAGTACTTCCGAACTCCAAGAACAGAGCCGAAAAATCTTCGACCGCCGGGAAACGAACCCGGGGCCTCCAACGTGCAAGTCTGCGTCAAACAAATCGTTTTAGATCTCCCATCACCTCTTTTTTCTTCTCGTCTTGTACAGGATTTCAACCTACGACCTCCGAGCTACAAACATAACTGTGAAGTTGTAAAAGTGCTACAAATATACCTGTAAAGTTGTAAAAGTTATTTTCCCTCTCTCTATCAATAACTTTACAAAGTTACCGAGGCATACATCAAGATTCAAGATATACAAAACAGAAGTTACTTAACCGTA
>NW_007419668.1:0-543 GCF_000475195.1 Diaphorina citri
AATCCTACAATGCTGCAGTGAGCACCAAAGTTGTGACATAATAACACAAAGAAATTGCATTTACATTTACATTTTACATATCTAGACTGCAAAATGTAGCATACTGCAGTAGTGCAATAGTCCTGAACTAAATGGACGCAGCACACAAGGGATCAAGAAAAGACCGCCTTAACATAATAATAATAATAGTATACTGCAAATTGTCTGATTTATGTCGACCCCACTTGAGTGGGAAAAGACTAAGTAAAAGAAGAAGAAGAAGACTGCAAATTGTCCGATACACTACAGTAGTTTTAGGTTGAAGGCTACATAGTATAGTGTATAATCCGCCTGTCACACTGCAAAATGAGGGCTGTACAATACTGACTGGTAAATGGGAGTTTTCAGTTTTGCTGTCAAAGTATATTGCTCTTTCTCCTATCACTGAAGAAATATTCACACATGGGTTTGTACATAGGTATATTCCGATATTTCCCATGGCAACATGTCACATAGATAAGGAAGAGTTCATATCATATCAGCTCCTCTATAAATCATATATTG
>NW_007419669.1:0-543 GCF_000475195.1 Diaphorina citri
TTAGGGGGAGACCCTTCAATAACGAAGCATTATGTTTAGACATTATATTATATAAAAATATTTTCACAGAGAGGTTTGATAGAGGGAATTTTAACAACGGAGGTCTTATCATTCCGAAATTAAAGAGGAGAGCAGGAGAGGAGAAAGTCAGGCGTTCCAAGAACAAACCTCACCTGTTTAGGATTAAACTCCCCCGGGCGGCCTAGCGTTTATAAGGCAGGCTCGCTAACTTCCAAGCAAAAATGAATATTATTCCTGGAGTATCACGATCATGAAATCCTCCAAGATAATTACGGTGTGACGACTTATCAATAACTCAATTTATTTATTTTATTTTTTTTCAAGATGAGTGTTTCACCGTCGTTTTTATTTCGTAGCAATGAAACAACTGCTACATTAGACGCATGTGGTCTGTGTCGTAGCATGCCCATCCCATAGTATGCCTTCCATCAGATGTACGAGAACAGACACAATACTTCCCATTTAGGTGCTGGGTCAACACGAGAACTCCAGAAAGTAACCCGTTGAAATATTTGCAATCGA
>NW_007419670.1:0-543 GCF_000475195.1 Diaphorina citri
TTACCTGACTTTGTTTCACTGTCGGAGGAAGCACTGTGCAATATACCTTCCCCTTTTTAAAAAAAAAAAAAAAAAAAAATGTGACATGTTTGGCAACAATGCCTATTTTTTTGCTGTCACATTGATCTGGACACACTATAATATCTTCTGTCCTTTATACCTCCCTACGTAATACAACATCTACAACACGCATAGGTATAACTGTGCCAAAAATATGATCACTCATGTGATGTAGGTTCTTCCTTCTCTTTATCCTTTATAGGTATTTATAACTACATGTATCTGTGTGTCTATAATAGTCTGTGTATTGATCCTTTGTGTTCTTTTCTTAGGTACATACTTGAATTCTCGAATTTTCTTCACGCTTTGGGCTAGTAGGCAGGTGGTTTAATGTTTTCTTAGCAGCACTTAACTTTGTGGATCTATTTCTGTCGGTAGATAGGTATTATCATTATTTTGATGCTGTATATACTAGTAAATCTGTTCTAGAACAGGTAACATCGTAACTTCAACTGTTTTCTTGATTTAGGTTCCTCTTCTCCA
>NW_007419671.1:0-543 GCF_000475195.1 Diaphorina citri
GAAAAATTCCGTTGGTCCTCATTTTTCCTGCTCTATGACTTTGAAACATCGCCCAAGTAAGCGCAACTGATCTATTTAACCCAGAATCACTTGAGATTTTTTCAAGCCACCTATAGAACTCCCAAGGTCCGACCGTACCCAGAATTTCGCGAGAAAATTTACTTTCAACTTAGGACAGAGTCGCCAAAATTCATCAAAATTTGGCCAATGTTATCAAAATACAAAAAGACAGAAGAAATTAACAGTCACAGTTAAAATTAAGAATATTTATTACATTATTAGATTATTACATACTTAAAATTGAGAACGGTTATTCCCAATCGAGTTTAAATAATAGAACTTCATTCTTAATTACCTAGGTATATCTTTCCTTCAAAAAGAGTGTGGTTATCGTTCTCAATTAAAAATTTCTTCTAAAAGAGCATACTTATATTCACATATCACATGAGCATATAATTTCTTTGAAAAAAGAGCATACTTCTACTCATTACTCACATGAGCATGTTCCTTAAAAAAGAGCATACTGAATACTCACTTGAGCAT
>NW_007419672.1:0-543 GCF_000475195.1 Diaphorina citri
GAATTATTGAATTAAAAGTGTGATGATAAAATAGCATTATGAACCAGATGCAAACTAGACTACAAACTATAATAAATTTCTAGGTATCTCTCATATCTACCTATGTGCTTGAATACTTGAACTTATTGCATTAAACTTGTCTAATGTTCATTTCAAATTGGTATCTAGGTATCTCTCATATCTACCTATGTGCTTGAATACTTGAACTTATTGCATTAAACTTGTCTAATGTTCATTTCAAATTGGTATAGTATAGATACCTATGGAATGTAGGTACCTACTTAAATATCGAGTTTAAAATAAGTACAGGTACCCAACTAATAAATTACCTACCTAGCGGTATGAACCAGATGCAAACTAGACTACAAACTATAATAAATAGCTAGGTATCTCTCATATATCTACCTATGTGCTTGAATACTTGAACTTATTGCATTAAACTTGTCTAATGTTCATTTCAAATTGGTATAGATACCTATGGAATGTAGGTACCTACTTAAATATCGAGTTTAAAATAAGTACAGGTACCCAACTAATAAATTA
>NW_007419673.1:0-543 GCF_000475195.1 Diaphorina citri
CTTCCTTCTCTCTTCGATTTCGGGACGATAAGACCCTAGCAGTTACAGTTCCCTCTGTCAAACCTCTTTAAAAAAAAGTTATCTTAGGTACCTATGTACCTAGTATACCTACTGCGTATATACCTATTCTACGGGCAAACCATTGCAATGGCAATCGATGCTTAGGTACCTATTGTACGCCACAGTATAGGGGTAGGTATATTTATAAATCTAAATGAGATACTAGATACTCTGACTCCTGATGTGACTTAGGTACCTAGTACCTACCTCCAATACCTATCCAGCAAATCTAACATGTTGTAAAAATTGTGACTCTAATATTTTGCTTTTGTGCTCAGACGACATACACTTGAACAAAAAAATATGTAAAAACCAAGTTAGAAGATTTTTATGTTGCTCGTAACTTTACTGCGATAAAAAAATGAAATAATGTTCAATTTCCAATGAACAGTGAACATGAAAAAAAAATAAATTAAGGAGCGCGGTAGCGCTCCGCCCCGCCAAGTCAAGAAAGTTTGACCGCGCTACTAGAGATATTATACG
>NW_007419674.1:0-543 GCF_000475195.1 Diaphorina citri
TTTTTAATTTGTCATTTAATTTGACTGGCTGTTGGGGCTTACCAGGTTGTATTGTTTCGTGATTGAGATTCGATAGATTACTTCAATATAGGATTCGTTACCTTGGAGGGTAGCCCTTCTGCCATATAAGCGTTAGGTGGCGGGTTCGATTCACGCCCGGGGCAGAATTCATCCTCAATAGATAAGGTTCGTTCTCGGAACGGCTGGCTTCGTAGATTCGTATAAGCTTAACCCACATTTTAGGGCTCTTTACCTCGAAATATAAGTCTCAGAGTGGTCTTTTTTTGTACGTCTCATTGCTGTTTTCCTCCTCTCTTTGCTTTAGAGGTGATAAGCCCTCAGCAGTTACCTACAGTTCCCTTTATCAAAAATGATAATATCATCACCAACAAGAACAACAGCAATAATAATAATAATAGGATTAATCTTAATCAGATGATAATCCGAAGTAAGCCCCGACCTTATTGATATGGCTACTTTTGCCCACCAGTTTTATTCGGTCGAAGTTTCGAGATGGTCAAGATTTGGTCATACACACAAAGA
>NW_007419675.1:0-543 GCF_000475195.1 Diaphorina citri
ATAATAAACAAAATCGAGGATACCTCACTGATAAAATGTCCTAAGCTCATTGATTCAACGTAGATGAGCGATTCAATTGATTCAATGATCCGTTAAAACTGAATGTGATTCTCGGACCTTCACATCATACCTATGTGGTAATGTGGTATGAACTATTTGCTGAGAGTAAACTATAATAGGATGTGGGACAGAATATTTTGCTGAAAGTAGGTACCTATAATATAACTAATAGGTAGGTACCTACCTATGTACATCTATATAAATAAAATTGTAGATTTGCCTGTACATTGCTTAGAATTGTGAAATTTTTAGTTATTCTTACTCCTTACGCATCCACGATTCCAAAAATCACATTAGAAAAATTTCTGTCTGTATGTCTGTCTGTTACGCTAAATAGACCTTTGGTTGTTCTCTTTTCACGCAAAAACGGCTCGACCGATTTTGATGAAATTTTTTTTTTTTGTTGTTGTTAGGAAGAGTACTCGGGGTGACATAGGCTACTTAAAATTATCACATTTCATCCTGATTCAAAATGGCGGCGGT
>NW_007419676.1:0-543 GCF_000475195.1 Diaphorina citri
TGTAATTTGTACATAGTTCCCTACATAAGTTACTTGAAACTTACCTAATCCAATTATTTTCTAAACAAATTAGGTATGTAAGGTACCGGGGGTAGATAGGTACTTATACGATCAGGGGCTCTTAACCTTTTAGAGCTGGTAGACGACTAATAGGTACCAAACCCAAATTATTTGCAGAACACTTGATATCTATTCTTATGGGGGCTTGTTCCATAAAACGAGACAGTTTTTTTTCCATAGTTAGGTACCTACCTACATATACCCTGAACTGACTAGAAAATGTTCATTGTTGTATGTACCTTCCATAAAAAATATTGTTTATCACTTATAATTTTAAGGTGTATCTCGTATTAACTGTGGCCCGTGGACCACAGTTCAGGAACCACTCATTGCTCCAGATAAATAGGTAGGGTAGGTACTCCAGATATAGGTACCTACTTACTACCTAGGTACTCTTCTAACTCATTATCTCAAGTCTCAACTCCAGAAAACGTTGTTCACCAAGAACTCTCCCTCCCTCCCTCCCTCCCTCTCTCTCTCTCT
>NW_007419678.1:0-543 GCF_000475195.1 Diaphorina citri
TGCATCATACCCCCATAGATATTGACGTACATAGGTTCTCATGATTCGCTATTGGGTTATGGTATTCACATTCACTAAACATAGTCCGTTGAACTTGTTGATTTAGGTGTTGGTCAAAGTTTTCTTGAAGGGTTGCCGTGATGGACCATTGCCATGAGTCACTTTGGAGAATCCGACATCTACTGCAGGGTAGAAAAGTGGACGTTCAAGATGAAATCGCTTACTCAAATCAGAAAACGATGACTTCTCACTTTGGAGAATCCGACATCTACTGCAGGGTAGAAAAGTGGACGTTCAAGATGAAATCGCTTACTCAAATCAGAAAACGATGACTTTGTTCAAGAAGTTAAGAACGAATTTTAATCGCTACAACTGTTAAGCTGTGTCCTCACATTGTCGATAAACCGTCGAGCGATGTCGACTGAAGCGTCCACACTGCTTTGATAACATAGATTCACCTCGTCGATCGACGGCCGTCGACTATGTGTTGATACAGCTTTACAAGCTAGAGGTACAAATCCACTGGAATAACTCGAGCACTCC
>NW_007419679.1:0-543 GCF_000475195.1 Diaphorina citri
AAACTTTTGGTTAAGATCGGTGCAACGGTTGGCGGCATTTTACCGCTTTTTGGCGCTTTTCGGTGTAATTTAACAATAGATCGGGAAAGGTATGAGCTAGAGACTTGAAATTTGGTATGTAGTTCAAAAATGTGACAAGGATGCAACACAAAACGTTCGGTTAAAATAGGTGCTGCGGTTGGCGGTATTTTGACCGCTTTTTGGCGGGTTTCGACCGCTTTTTGGCGGTTTTCAGCCTATATTGACTAAACGGGTTAGAAATATTGTAAATGTTACAACAGAACACCCAAATGAACAGCATTCAATAGGATAAGGAAAGTCGTGTGATGTTCACACCAGATTTTTCTATCAATATGAATATAATGAATGGTTTTAGTTTAGTTTCAATCGTTTACTTACATCACGCCTTTGTAGTCGAAATCATGAATCTTACTTTTGACGGCAACCTCCGTGGCCTATAGTGGGTATTACACAAGGTTTGAATGCCGGAGGTCCCGGGTTTGATTACCACAAAGATTTTATGATTTTTTTTTTTTTTTTTAG
>NW_007419680.1:0-543 GCF_000475195.1 Diaphorina citri
CCAATATTCATTACGTGATAATTCAATATGTCAAAGGTCATTAGAGTACTGTTTTATGGGGATTGGAAACTGTTTTATGTACATTACTAGCACTACTTTAGGATAAAATAATAATGCTCATGGTTCACACGCGGATTTTTGACTTGAGAGCACGTTTAAAAAAAAAAAATACAGATTGCAATACTTTCTCATTGCTTGTAATACTTTGGTAATAGAAGATAAAAAAAGTACATTGTTTGACGATAAACAATTCACGTCCACAAAGTCCCATATCCACAAAACAAATGACTTGAACAAATGGCGCGTTCATTGTCCTGAGAAATGAGTTGGATTCAAAGCGTGAAATGGAACTTGGGATCTTATTTATCTTGCAACGTGCAATTAGAAGGAACGTTTTGGAGCTAATAGACTGTACACGGAAACATGTAACAAAGGAAGGAGAGAAAGAAAGAAAGAGAGGAAGAGGAGGAGGAAGAAGGGAGAGAAAGAGGAGTAGAGAAGGGAGAGAGGAAGGAGAGAAATAGAGGGAGGGGAGAGAGGAGA
>NW_007419681.1:0-543 GCF_000475195.1 Diaphorina citri
GTTGGGCTCTGGGTTGCATGGCTTCTAACCTATTTATTATTCTCTGGTGTACTCCTCCGTAAGACCCCAGTCATTAAAACTTGTTGTTTTTTTCTTCCTCTGTGAGATTCTTTTCTTGTATTTCTTTTTAATCTTTAGCAAGTGTTCAAGTGTATGATGTGAGGTTTTCCTCATGAGGGTACGGGTAGTGGAGTTGTTCAAGCATTTGATCTTGAGTAACTTGGACGAGGTTCATTTGAAGATCTACAGTTGGACCAAAAGAAAATGAAGAGCAAGGGAATTGTACAAATACCTACCTCCGATAAATGATGAAAGGAGAACAGGAAGAAGAAGGAGACCTCATCCTTGTCAATGACCTCATCCTAATATTGCGAAACTTTCCAAAACAATTCTTGGATTTCAATTATTAGGCAACAACACACAGGTTGACCCCAGACCACTTCCTCCCTTATTTTCTTTCCCTATATTCTTTATTGGTCCACTTGTATTTTATCTATGCGAGATATCAGCATAATCCTAGCTAATAAGATCCCTATATTTATA
>NW_007419682.1:0-543 GCF_000475195.1 Diaphorina citri
CGTGATTCACTTTCCAAGCTCAAGAAAAATCTAGCAAAATTATATTTTTATTTGAAGGTTAGGAATTACAAAAAAAAACATCTTACACAAAAAACCAAATTGGTGTTAGAAAGAGGTGCCAAGTCTCGTCCAATGATACTTATGTTGCGAGTGAACCAGATACGGAAGAACTAGGAGATGATGAATCAAGTGTGTCCACTGAAGAGGTATATCAAAGTTGCAATCAGGGCCGGATTACCCATAAGGCAGAATGGCAGACTGCCACGGGCCCCGCGCTTTGAGGACTTACACTAGATATTATGGGTTTTTTCTATATAAAAAAAACTCGAAATCCGTATAGGTAATGATTGATACAAATGAATTAGGTAGGTATAGAAGTGTTTTCTAGTAGGGAGGGGGGTAGGTCCTGGGGGCCCCGTGCCTTTGAAACTGCCCCGGGCCCCGCGGGGGGCTAATCCGGCCCTGGTTGCAATGAAAATGAAAACAATGAGCCCAGATACCCGAAACGTCTCAATAGAAGACCTCCTGATCGATACAGCCCGA
>NW_007419683.1:0-543 GCF_000475195.1 Diaphorina citri
TTGATAATTTCATGCAAGTTTGAAAGTCTGAAAAGTTAGGTAGGTTGCATAATTATGTCCTTGAAAGCAATGTTTTGACAACATCACAAATTGCGCTCCTGACTTTTTTCGGGGTGCAATCAGCCTCGTGAAGATTGAGAGGAAAGTAGGTATTCCAAGAAAGAACTTTTCATTTTGCACTTTGCAAAAGTTGCAGCGTATTTTATTATTAAATGTCTGCATGGTTGCTTCCTCTTGAGAGAGGTGTGTGACGATCATTGGGACCTTTTTAGATTTATTGTGACAGGAGGATACTTCATATGACAGGAGAAAGAACATGAAAACATCATATAATCATAGTGATATTAATAATAATAGCCACGGTCACATCATTTTAACGTCATCGCCACAATATTGCGAAATACGAATTCTAGGGACAGGCCAAATCAGAGGGAAAAAAGGAATTTGGCATACATGAATCCCGAGTCATGAAAGTATTGCTAATCGCTTTATATTAATACAGGAAGCAAGTAACAGTACCCATCTCAATCAATAAAGAATGTG
>NW_007419684.1:0-543 GCF_000475195.1 Diaphorina citri
CTGAAACAACCTGTATTATGCTGAAGGCTTCACTTATTTATCCTTACTTGCCGGTAGCACCGTTTTACTATCTTTGTTTTACGCCGCCGTTCTAAAACCGTATGGAACGAAGGTAATAAAAACTCCGGGGGAATTATCTCCTCATCGGCACTTTTTAATGACAAACTCTACTTGCTTCGGCGTCACATTAAACTCTGCCAGTCTGCTACTTTGTGTTATGACGCTGGTGAAAATTGTGAGACAATTTTCTCGTCTTGGTAAAACATCATCTGAGCCCCCATAACCTCAGCCAGGCTAGGTAAACGTTATTCAAAGCAATGCAAAATTGGCTCTCGTCCAAGGTTTTTGTTCCTAAGGACCAAGGATTTGATTCTGTAGATTGTATCAGTTTCTTGAGCATATTTGTTTAAGAATTAGTCTATCTTGATGAATAATGGAGATATCGTCATAATTAGACACTTTTCCCTTAAAAGTCTTCAATTATAAATAATCAGGACTGACAAGCTGACGACGATAAAGTTTTACAAAAGTCTTGCGAAAATC
>NW_007419685.1:0-543 GCF_000475195.1 Diaphorina citri
TACAGAGAAATCAGAGAAAAGGGCAGAGAATTGGGATTGGTCATTAATGAAAGTAAGACAGTGTACATGAAGATGACAGCCTCACAAGACCGGAGGACAATAGAAGACTTGAAAATAGACAATGTAACCTTTAAAGCGGTAACACAATTCAAATATCTTGGTGAGCTTGTAAACAACGAAGGAAGAACCAGCGCCGCTATTAAAGAACGAATACAAAGTGGAAATCGTGCATACTATGCAAATGTACCACTCCTGAAAAACAAACTGATTTCACGTAAGACCAAGATACAAATATACAAAACCTTGATAAGACCTATAGTTACTTATGGCAGTGAAAATTGGACTCTAACCAAAGAAGATCAGGAGAAAATAAGAAGATTCGAAAGGAAAATAATACGAAGGATTTATGGTGCAGTTCGAGTAAGTGAGGAAGACTGGCGTATCCGTACTAATCGAGAAATCCTGGAAATCCTGCAAGGAGAGGATATAGTGAAGTTCATCAAATCACAAAGGCTCAGATGGTACGGACACGTCCAGCGAATG
>NW_007419686.1:0-543 GCF_000475195.1 Diaphorina citri
GGTTGAGAGTGTTTCCAAAGTCATCCTCAATGGTGGAGCCGCGAGCTGGCAAATGGATTTAATTTCTTCTGGACCAAAGGGTGCCGTAAGACCTGAACAGTTAAAATCTTTTGCACCAAGTCTTTGAATGGTTTGATATATAAGCTCTTCTTTTGGCAAATGGTTCAGTGTTTATTTGTTTTGGAAGGGAATTATCTAAAATTTAAGTTCTTGTAAAGCTAAACTCAGCATCGCTTTTCGTTTTAAGTCGGGCGTGAATACCTGTCAGTTCAGACCATTTTTCGTTGTTCGTAGGCACCTTCATTTTTACTGGAGCTTCAATGGCATTCGTTTCACAGACCTCCTTCACTCCTCTACTGACTGAAACTCTCCAAATCTCGAGTTTTGTTCTAAGTAGATCTTCCCTCCGTGGTCCACTCTGTCAGTACAGGTTCTAATCTGCTTAGAGCTTTAAGCTCTCTCAATTGAGTATAGAGAGCGGACTGGAAGTGTAAGTCTTATTTATGATAATATTCTTAATGAGACAAATGTTTATGGGTCCCT
>NW_007419687.1:0-543 GCF_000475195.1 Diaphorina citri
TATTTATACGAACAGGACTTTTGTAAAGTATATAATCTAATGTATATTATGCCTGACAAAACTTTCATAAACTCAGGTTATAGGTACCTACCATTCTTTTTTTCCTCAGTGTAGTGTTTTTCGATATTTACCAAATATGAAATACGTATATCAAGGGATTTGACTGAATTTTTTCCACTCTTTTCACGCAGGACTACAAATCCACACATACGATGTCCTAGAATTCCCACATCAAACAGAACATCAAGAATCGCCACCCGACAGTTTAGTCTACACGAAAATCAACCCGAAACTGCACAAACAATACAGAAAACAGTACCGCCCCTCTTGTACGGTCAAATTGAACAAAATCCTTCAGAGCGACATTAAGAACATTTTTCAAACAATGTTCTGGTACTTGATCCAAAAGAGCAAAGAAATCACCGAGGTTCCAAACGACACTTATGAGGCCATGAGTAGAACGTCTCACAATGACTGCACACATGCCATTTCCATAGCTGAAGATATCTGTGCCAGTCTGTTTGAAAAAATCCTCTACAGAAA
>NW_007419688.1:0-543 GCF_000475195.1 Diaphorina citri
GAATGTTGATGAAAATGTATGTACCTAGTATTCAAAACAAGAATCCAAAAGGTGTTTCTCTCTCTCTCTTTCAATTATATTATTTTACAATCCTCTCGTGTTACTAAAACACGAGATAATGGTACCTATTTGTTCATATTTTGTTTCTTTGACCTCACAACAGTGTCACCCAGTATAAAAGCTTATTTTCCGCGCTCAAAAATATACATAGCCACACCACAATCCCTACCATATGTTACGAAATATCCCTAGCTAGCCCCCCTCCCTCCCTAGATCTCGTCCTCCCTAGCCCTTTGTCCCTCCTTAGACCCACTGCTCTAAAATCCCCCTCCCTTGCGCCCTAAGCTCCCCGTCCCTCGATCCTATCATCCCCGAATCTCTCGCCTAAGCTTCGCCTCCTGCCCTAAATTATTCCCTAACTTTCACCCCTAACACAGATTTGGCCGAGATTCTTCTGCTCCCCCATCCTCCTCCTCTTCTTCCTCCTCCTCCTCCTCCTCATGCAAATCCAATTGATCAGGGCCGGATTACCCATAAGGCAGA
>NW_007419689.1:0-543 GCF_000475195.1 Diaphorina citri
GCCCCGGACAGAGTAATGTTTAAATCCTTTAAATGCAGTAAGAATATTTTGACTGTACTGTTCTGAGGATAACTCCGCGCTCCCATCATAAATTAAATTACTTTGATTAACTTTTGATTCCCAACCTTGATCCTGGACTCTAAGGCAGTTCTGATAGCGGTTATTCTAAATTTCACTACTTTATATCCGGTATGGGTTATACCTATGCAGAACGTCCGATTAGCATTATCAGTAAGCATGATTGCATGAGAACATTATCTCAAGACTTCAGGTTATCTAGGCATTGAGCCTAGTGGCAATGAAATAAACAGCCAGGGCCTTGTGTGTTTGTGATTGGTCCAATATTTATAAATTGGACTGGTTACAAGCATTATAACGTGTTCAAACCAATGTAATACAAGCATCTATCCGAACAAAGTCACGAAGGATTTATAACAATATCAAGTCATAAAATAGTAGAGGACAGATCACAAGACACTTATATTTAATTTTTGGCTCAACCGCATGACAAGGCTTTTTTAAACTGTTAAATAAGACTTTTCA
>NW_007419690.1:0-543 GCF_000475195.1 Diaphorina citri
CCTCTTTCAGTCATTTTAATTGGATAACTTTTTTTAATAGTCTAAAGATGTGTTTTTCAAATGCTCCCAAGCCAATGAGTCACCATCATTTTCTGCTGATTTAGATGAGACTACAAATTGCTTCCCGTCACTTGTAAGTTCCAAGTACCTAGGTACCTAGCAGGTAGTCATTAGTCACAAATAAAGTCAGACTATGTTAGGTATAACTAATTGCCCTTTAAATGCTAGCATCAAGCTGGGTACTTGTTCAGAAGTCACATCAATGGAAAATTGCTGCAAAAGGGAGCTGTCACTAATAAGCAGTGACCAGTGTTATTATAAGGTTAGGTTAAACACTAAAAGGATCTTTCACAATTTGAGCAGTGACCAGTGGTATTATAGGAATAGGTTAAACACGAAAAAGAGCTTACTTTTTCATTCCTGTTACTTTTGGATAAGTACCAAACTTGTTGAGTTCAATTTTAATAATTCAACTGACCATCAATGTTATAAATTTTGTTTTCAGGATCATTTCTGTGCTTCTCAGCAATCATGGTCATGAAG
>NW_007419691.1:0-543 GCF_000475195.1 Diaphorina citri
AGTGACCAATATTGATAAGCGGTTTAAATATTTGAACAAATTCCGACTACACTTTGACGTGACAAGTTTACCTGACACGGAGCGAGTGCAGAGTGCTGAGTTGAGATTATCCAGGCCAATGAATTACGAGGAAGATAAACATGAACAAATCCAGAGGATAATTGTCAAGGACATCTTGCAGCCTGGTATCAAAGGAATCAGCAAACCTGTGCTGAGAATAGTGGATTCTGTCCTAGTAGATAGCACGAGTGGAGAGAATGGAGTTAGCCTCGATGTATTACCTGCAGTACAGAGGTGGACGAAAAGCCCAGAACATAATCATGGGCTACTAATAGAAGTAACCAACAGAGACGGTGTATTACTAGATAGGAATATTAGACCACTTGTAGTCATGAAACGAGATCAAGAAGAATATAACGACTTGGAGTGGACGTCACTAGAACCTATCCTATTCTTATACTCAGACGATGGTCGAAATAAACAGAAAAGTCTAGAAGATTTATTGAAAAGACCTAGAAGAACACCCAACGATAATGCACCTAG
>NW_007419692.1:0-543 GCF_000475195.1 Diaphorina citri
AATTAAAACGTTCGAAAAAGGGATTGCTTCCACTCCTTTAGTAACCTCGGAAAAAAGTAAATCGGCACATCCACTATTTCTAGGTGTTTTGTAAATGATTGGAATTTTGGCATATCCACTATTTCTAGGTGTTTTATAAGTCATTGGAGTTTTGACACATCCACTATTTCTAGGTGTTTTAAAAGTCATTGGAGTTTTGGCACATCCACTATTTCTAGGTGTTTTAAAAGTCATTGGAGTTTTGACACATCCACTATTTCTAGGTGTTTTAAAAGTCATTGGAGTTTTGGCACATCCACTATTTCTAGGTGTTTTATAAGTCATTGGAGTTTTGGCACATCCACTATTTCTAGGTGTTTTAAAAGTCATTGGAGTTTTGGCACATCCACTATTTCTAGGTGTTTTATAAGTTATTGGAACTTTGGCGCATCCACTATGGTTTAAGTACGAATAAAGTGTACTGTTCCCCACTCATAAATTATCGAACCCGTGAGAATAGATCCAGGACCTCCTGCGTGCTAGGTAAATATGACAACCACCATA
>NW_007419693.1:0-543 GCF_000475195.1 Diaphorina citri
GGGCAACGTTGCATGAGGGTGAGCTTTTGGGAACTGGAGCATTGAATGTGCTAACACCGCTCGCTAAACTGTGTTTTCGTTACCTCCGCTACATTGTGATTTTGTCATCTCCACTAATTTGGGATTTTGTCATCTCCACTAATATGGGATTTTGTCATATCCACTAATATGGGATTTTGTCATCTCCACTAATATGGGATTTTGTCATCTCCACTAATATGGGATTTTGTCATATCCTCATATCCACTAATATGGGATTTTGTCATCTCCACTAATATGGGATTTTGTCATATCCACTAATATGGGATTTTGTCATCTCCACTAACTTGGACTTTTGTCATCTCCTCTAATATGGGATTTTGTCATATCCACTAATAGGGGATTTTGTCATCCCAAGTTGCAGTCTAGATGTGAAATCCACCATACCTACATTGGAGACTGGAACATTTAATGTGCTATCACCGCTGGAAAAACAACAACAACAACAACAACAACAACAACAACAACAACAACAACAACAACAACAACAACAACAACAACAAC
>NW_007419694.1:0-543 GCF_000475195.1 Diaphorina citri
TAATTGTGTTAAGCATATTTAAATGCTTGTCACAAACATCGTTCCCCGATTATTTCACCTAGATAAATTTATGACATGACTTGGACTCGAACCACCAACCTCCAGATTTAAAGTCCAACGCGTTAACAACTGCACCACTAAGGTTGGTAATTACCCAGAGTGTTGACGCCATTGACAGTCCCGTTGACTTCACGTACAACATACTTCCCATACTGGTCCACCATACATTTTGACTTGACCTTGTACTTTTCCCTTGTGCTTGGATCCCACCAATTGAACTCGGTCCCGTTCTTATCAAACCGACTGCCCGTGCTGTCAAACCCGTGGGTAATTTCATGCCCGATGGTCCAACCCATTGATCCGAAGTTCATGTAACTGGGGCGGTCATTGGAGAAAGATGTACCTGAAAGTCGTAATCATGACAATAAAATAACCTGTAAAACAGGGCCAAGTTCCTGACCTTCACCTTCTCCTCAAAAAGTCGTACATTAAGTCGTAGGTACATCATACATTAAGGCCAAGTCCGATCACTGAGTTGTCCCA
>NW_007419695.1:0-543 GCF_000475195.1 Diaphorina citri
ATACAAAATACAACATTGTAAGATGTGTCTACTTTTTCACCTTCTCTGTAACTTTACGGAACAAATCAAACTACAAAAAACATTCCAGAAGAGAAAAGTTTCATTGAAAAATGATACAATTGAAGTCCTATTCCTAAAGACAGACTCTTGTGTCAAGACAATTCCCAAGACATAAGTCCTATGCATGTTCAACTCCAAATGCCTACGCACCCTCTTCTCGAGTGACGTAGAATAACCCCATGGACCAGATCAGTAATACCACCGGAAGTTGTACACCTTATGTCTGACACCAAGAATAATAAATCTCTCATCTGAAGTTCTCATGAATGAAAGAGTTCGTGTGGGCGTTTGGGGCTTCAGAGACCTTCTAATTTGGAGACTGAACGTTTATTTAGGGTGTAGGGAACACAAAAATTTTGTTTACAGAATTCTCGGGAGATACAAATTATTAAATTATTATGTACCTATGTTACATGTTACACTTATGTTTATTATGTTTATGTAACACTATTAGTTCATTTGACTTGGTATTGTGACTGAGGT
>NW_007419696.1:0-543 GCF_000475195.1 Diaphorina citri
TGTGATTTCTTATCAGTAAACACTAAAAACGATGCTGGCGCGCACAAAAATGAGTGCCGTTTTTCTCAAACTAAAAAGTTCCGTTTACACTCTTCATCACTCTGTACGAATCAGCTGTGTTCGGGGTCCCGTTTAAAAAAGAACTTCCCGATCATGATCACCATAACGAAACTTCAAGCTACTGCGCAAGAGCAGGAAATGAAATTCGTTAAGGAGCAGTTGCAAATTTATAAATAAATGGTCGATTCCTAGGTACCTATGTGTAAAAAGTTGGGAAAAATCCAAATCCGAGGTCAAAACTCCGAAAAAATATTAACTGTAAAAAGTCGAAAATTCAATTTTTATTTTCTGTTCTATTGAAAGAGTTCAAATAGGTATGTGTGACGTCCGACTTTACGCAGTTGTTTTTTTCGTCCGCTAGGTAGCGCCAGTATGCAAGCACGCTTGCGGAGGTGCAGAAAGAAATGCGCAGAAACGTATGCGCACAAACACATTAATGTGTTGCCTGCGAGGGAGTTTTGCTCGGGACATTTGATGTGACGT
>NW_007419697.1:0-542 GCF_000475195.1 Diaphorina citri
CGATAGTAAATAAACCTCGATAAGAAATAACTTTGGTCTTTTCCCTTGAATTATTTCTTATCGAGGTTCCACTGTATTGACTACAAGGACAGTTTATGTCGTTCGGAAAAAAATCGGATGAAATCCATAAGGTGGAATTGGCCTTTACGTTTAACTTTACGGGTATTGTACCCTATGAGAACTTTTGAATTTTTCATCAGCTGGATTTTGTAACTCCCGTTCACGCCCTGTAACCAAGTAACCAAGACCACAAAACTTCGGTCTGAAGGATTGAAGAGGAAGTCAAGCCCTTGTTATTCCATGCGTTTTCATAGAGAAAAAAAATATACAATTTTTCCCGGACGTTTCATCTTGTGAAGGTACTCTCCAACCTAACTCATATGAAAATAAAGCTACTTACTTTTAACATACAAACCTACATATGACGTAGAGTATAAGTAGGTATATATACAGTTATGGCGCTTTATTTGGATCGGAAAAGGACATTCTCAGAAAACTACTCGGAAAATATTTAGGTTAGTCCACGTGAATAATAATAATAA
>NW_007419698.1:0-542 GCF_000475195.1 Diaphorina citri
CAGGGTGTTCCAGATCTTCTAGATAACTGAACTTAGCCTAGACTGAACCAGATTAACTTTATTCGTGATTATCCAGATGATCACCGGTCAGGATACCCACCGCCTAAGGTTGCCTATTAAGTTCAGTAATCCATTGGGATACTGGCCCAACATTAGGGATTGTAAACGGTCAACAATACTCAACACTGTGTAAATGCCAAGTTAAAAGTCATCTATTGATCTCAGATATCATAAGCAATGGACACAAAATACTGAAATATTCTGAGACACCCATAGCGGAAGCACTACTGCTGCAGATTCCATCTTGAGACACTGTAATGATCAAGATTTGCAGCCAGCTTAGATTTTGATATTTGTAACTTTGAAAGCTCAGTTCTCGAAATAAAATATCGTCATGTCATTTTCAAATAAAACTCTCACTCGTTTTTCATGTGTAAAGATAGAATAACTTGGCGACGAGGATGGGATAATGGCAATGAACAATTTCCTTGGTAACATTGAACAGTTCAATGAAGAAGACATGGATTGGCCCTCCTATGTGG
>NW_007419699.1:0-542 GCF_000475195.1 Diaphorina citri
GAGAAACGAGGAAGTCTTTTAGCAAAGAGAGAGGGAGAGAGAGACATGGAAAGGGTAGAAAGAAGAAAACAAGCTGGGTCCGTCCCTCCGGGAATTTTTTAGCCCGTTGTTTATTCGATCGTGATTAAAGAAAATCAGTACCTATGTACCTACCTAATTTGTTTAATATTCAGTTTATTATTATTCTTGTTTGATTTTTCGATTTTACTTTAATGTAGGTAATGCTTTAAATCAAGACTAGAGCCCGTTCTCCCTTGATTCCCAATATAAGGTTCAAGTCACCCATCCATTTATTGGCCTTGCTTGGCGTAGCTTAACATAGATGACGCTAAAACCGGTCTTAAAATAACGACTGAAGTGTTATCTAAAACTTTCTTGCTTTGAGTTCATAGGTCGTCGCGACAAATTTCAAGATCAGAGCTCATTTGTGCGAGAAAATGTGAAAAAAATCCCCCCAAAACCAGTTTTTTTGGTTTTCTGGCTTTATGGTTCTCTGGACAACATTTGCACCACCATTTTCGTGTTCCTGGTAAAAAGACCTT
>NW_007419700.1:0-542 GCF_000475195.1 Diaphorina citri
TCTCCGTCCCCAGGTATCTTTTACGTACATTTTTAAAAACGGTACAGCAACAGAAGAAATGCCAAATAGTATCTGATTCTCTCGCGTTACAAATTGAGCAAAGATTTCTCCCCTCGAACCGAGATTTTGTATTACCAAAAGATATAACGCAGAACATTTCCCCTGACAGACGTATTTGGCAGAAAAACCTTTTCTTACTCAATGTTAATTGTTCGACTGCCAGACAAACTGATGGCCCGGGAGCTACCGGGTGAATGACTAGACTTTTGTAAGCTGAACTATAGTTAGAGCCTAGAATTCGCATAATGTCATTTGCACGCAGATTGGATTCTAACGTTGCCAGAATCTCTGGAATGCTTTGTACAATGGATTCCCTGTTCTGTTCCACCCACAAACTTTCATAACCCAGATCATTTAGCACCAGCTTTAATTGTTTGCACCAGTTATATCTTACATCTACAACCCTATCAATGTTATCACAATGTCTTAATAGTGCCATGAAACAAATTTTAGGATACCGGTCACTAGGCATTGAAAGAATC
>NW_007419701.1:0-542 GCF_000475195.1 Diaphorina citri
GGTAATAGATTCCAAGAAAAGAACAAAGAAAAACTAAATGGCACATCATGAGCTGCTTCAAAAATAACGCTGAGTTCGTTATCTATTTCTTTTAAATCCATACTCCAAGCTAAATAAATGATAACCTGATAACATTGGTAACCAAAGGAGGTACATAGTTGGTAAATTTACGCCACATCCAAGGGAGGTAGTTGGTAAATTTACGCCACATCCAAGGCAGGTAGTTGGTAAATGTACGCAACACGCACTGGTTAGTTTACCCATCTTTATCCAATATTTAAACCCAGAGATCTATTCCTTTCCTTAAAGAGTTAAAGAAATAAATCTTTGCTCCACTCAAGGTAACTAACAAAAAGCATTACGTACACTCATACGTCCCGTCTAAATCAGAACTCCGTCTTATGCATTTGTTGGCGTAGTGGTCAAGACGCTCACCTGGTAAACAGGTGGGTGTGGGTTCGATCCCAGCCAAGGCATGGAATTTTATCCTCACATAATAATGGAGCTCTAAGTAACCTCGCTCAGTGGTTACCTTTCACTCA
>NW_007419702.1:0-542 GCF_000475195.1 Diaphorina citri
GTAAGTTTGTATCGGTAATTTACAGATACCTGTTAGAAGATGCGTGGGTATTCTAATTCTACCCTATTTTCGCACTTTTTACTGCCTGAATTTTATGGGTTGATAATTTTTTCCTTTCAAAATTAATATATTCGCAAATAAATATGTCACCATTTTCACCCATTCCCCAAACAGGGCCCTTGACGGTCGTAAAAAAAAAGAAAAAAATCTGAAATAAAATTTATCTCTTCTTCCATGTAGGTAAATCGGTGTTTTTATTCGTAAAAGATAACATTATTTTTACAACGTTGTTCTTAAATTAGGAATATTTAGTTGTACCTACATTAAATATCTTCTTATTTTTACATACATTATTCATTTCCTCAGGTTAGGTATTTTTACTTGCATACAAATTTTTAACACTGAAGTTTGTCTGTAAGTGTTGGGTGGGGCTTGTTTCCTTCCTTTTGAAACGAAAGAAAGATAAAGTCGGTATCACTTATGTATCTTCTAAATTAAAGTCTTATCTGCTAATTTAAAGTCTTTTCATATTGTGCGATAAG
>NW_007419703.1:0-542 GCF_000475195.1 Diaphorina citri
CGCCAGAGAGGTCGAGGGGGGTGTCCTCGTCGAGAAAATCGTCTTATACTATAGGAAACCACTTTGCACTGTTTTCTCATTTAATTTGGCATATGAGGGACATTAGGGGCAAACTTTCCAACGTTTAGGGTCATCAGGAATGATGGCGCATCGCTGTTTCTCTCGGACTTCAAGATACACAATGCTAAATGCACCCGTTAATGAGCTACGTATTGTTCTCTTACAAGTAACCCGTCCAATTACCAACTATCCAATCGCTCATACGTTGTTATGAGGAGTAATTGTATTAGAGTTATTCTCTTGAACCTCGGACAGTCATAGGAATTACGTACCTACTTATCCACACGTGTATAAATAATTTGCACAAAAATTCATTAAAAATGAAAGTAAGTATTCTCAGAAAATCTGCTGGTATCGTCTCTAACTGTAACCTTCATCTTTTCACACCTTGTCTTCCTTTGCTTCTTTTGTTAAAAGGTTTTGAAATTTTGACTGATGACTTCAAAAACAAAGTTAGCACTTACTTTGAAAAAATAATTAGT
>NW_007419704.1:0-542 GCF_000475195.1 Diaphorina citri
AATAAATTCCTATGTGATGATTATGGTGACCTGTTGACAGAATCAGAAGAAATTAAAAACAGCTGGAAATCCTACTTTAGGAACCTGCTGAATGTAGAACTTGATGATGACGAAGATGAAGAAACAACAACATTAAGACCCACCGTACAATCAAATGACGATATGGACACAATAACTTGGAACGATATAGACTATGCGTGGAAGTATATCAAGACAGGAAAGTCAGCAGGATGTGATGAAATAACTGGAGAAATGATTAAAAACTCGGGAATCCCAGGAAAACAATGGTTATACAGATTATTCAAAAAAATATGGGATGAGAAAACCGTACCGAAGGAATGGAAGCAGGGGATCATAATACCTCTATTTAAAAAAGGAGATAGAAAGAAATGTGCCAACTACAGGGGTATCACATTAACATCACAAGTCGCAAAACTTTATGAAAGAATCATTGAACGAAAGATAAGACCTATCATTGAAGAAAAGTTGAGCGAGGAACAACATGGCTTTAGACCCGGCCGATCTACGAATGACCTAATCTT
>NW_007419705.1:0-542 GCF_000475195.1 Diaphorina citri
TCCCAATATGAAATGTCTTGAGTTATCGGATTAGTCTTCCTGTTGCTCCTTGCTCTGAACTTGGTTTCTTGTTGCTTTCAATCTCTCCATGTACGTCATTTCCCTTATCAGACGCGTTGCTTTTGGAATCTTCAGCTCCTCTTCTTGCTACTTCTTCTTTCTCTTCCTCTTCTTCACGTGCCGTCTCCATTGCGAAGGTTGGCCATCATCATTGTTATCCGAATTTTGTTGACTGTTGCTCTGAACAATTCTTTTCTTGCAAGTGAGACAAAAAGCTGATAGAGGCTATGGAAAGGAGGCACTTATAGTAATGCTGAGATATCCACAAAAGTTGTGAAGAAGCTCTGCTTTTGCTAATAATTACCATATATTATTTGAGATTGAAATTTAGATTTGATAGTTACCTATTAGTGTTATTACAATGAGTTTGGTATCTCGTCACAATGATGGCCTTGTAGAAAAATTCTTTATTTTTCACTTTCCATTATTATTAATTCTACATATTTACGTATGGTAAGTTTCTAAACAAAAAAGGTGTATTT
>NW_007419706.1:0-6120 GCF_000475195.1 Diaphorina citri
GTGTCTTAGGGGACTTAGGGTGTCCTAGGGCATTTAGAATGTGTTCCAGAGGAGGGCATTTAAATCTCGTGTCTTAGGAGACTCAGGGTGTCCTAGGGCATTTAAAATCTTGTATCCTATGGCATTTAGATCTTGTGTCTTAGGGTGTCCTAGAGCATTTAGATCGTATCCTAGGGCATTCAAATCTTGTATCTTAGGGTATTCAAATCTTGTATCATTTAGATCTTGTGTCTTAGGGTGTCCTAGAGCATTTAGATCGTATCCTAGGGCATTTAGATCTTGTGTCTTAGGGCATTCAAATCTTGTAACCTAGGGCATTTAGATCTTGTGTCTTAGGGTATCTTAGGGCATTTAAATCTCGTGTCTTAGGGTATTCTAGGACATTTAGATCTTGTGTCTTAGGGTATCCTAGGGCATTTAGATCTTGTGACTTAGGGTATTCTAGGGCATTTAAAATCTTGTATCCTAGGGCATTTAGATCTTGTGTCTTAGGGTGTCCTAGGGCATTTAGATCGTATCCTAGGGCATTTAAATCTTGTATCTTAGGGTATTCAAATCTTGTATCATTTAGATCTTGTGTCTTAGGGTGTCCTAGAGCATTTAGATCGTATCCTAGGGCATTCAAATCTTGTATCTTAGGGTATTCAAATCTTGTATCATTTAGATCTTGTGTCTTAGGGTGTCCTAGAGCATTTAGATCGTATCCTAGGGCATTTAGATCTTGTGTCTTAGGGCATTCAAATCTTGTAACCTAGGGCATTTAGATCTTGTGTCTTAGGGTATCTTAGGGCATTTAAATCTCGTGTCTTAGGGTATTCTAGGACATTTAGATCTTGTGTCTTAGGGTATCCTAGGGCATTTAGATCTTGTGACTTAGGGTATTCTAGGGCATTTAAAATCTTGTATCCTAGGGCATTTAGATCTTGTGTCTTAGGGCATTCAAATCTTGTAACCTAGGGCATTTAGATCTTGTGTCTTAGGGTGTCCTAGGGCATTTAGATCGTATCCTAGGGCATTTAAATCTTGTATCTTAGGGTATTCAAATCTTGTAGCCTAGGGCATTTAGATCTTGTGTCTTAGGGTGTCCTAGGGCATTTAGATCGTATCCTAGGGCATTTAAATCTTGTATCTTAGGGTATTCAAATCTTGTAGCCTAGGGCATTTAGATCTTGTGTCTTAGGGTGTCCTAGGGCATTTAGATCGTATCCTAGGGCATTTAAATCTTGTATCTTAGGGTATTCAAATCTTGTAGCCTAGGGCATTTAGATCTTGTGTCTTAGGGTGTCCTAGGGCATTTAGATCGTATCCTAGGGCATTTAAATCTTGTATCTTAGGGTATTCAAATCTTGTAGCCTAGGGCATTTAGATCTTGTGTCTTAGGGTGTCCTAGGGCATTTAGATCGTATCCTAGGGCATTTAAATCTTGTATCTTAGGGTATTCAAATCTTGTAGCCTAGGGCATTTAGATCTTGTGTCTTAGGGTGTCCTAGGGCATTTAGATCGTATCCTAGGGCATTTAAATCTTGTATCTTAGGGTATTCAAATCTTGTAGCCTAGGGCATTTAGATCTTGTGTCTTAGGGTGTCCTAGGGCATTTAGATCGTATCCTAGGGCATTTAAATCTTGTATCTTAGGGTATTCAAATCTTGTAGCCTAGGGCATTTAGATCTTGTGTCTTAGGGTGTCCTAGGGCATTTAGATCGTATCCTAGGGCATTTAAATCTTGTATCTTAGGGTATTCAAATCTTGTAGCCTAGGGCATTTAGATCTTGTGTCTTAGGGTGTCCTAGGGCATTTAGATCGTATCCTAGGGCATTTAAATCTTGTATCTTAGGGTATTCAAATCTTGTAGCCTAGGGCATTTAGATCTTGTGTCTTAGGGTGTCCTAGGGCATTTAGATCGTATCCTAGGGCATTTAAATCTTGTATCTTAGGGTATTCAAATCTTGTAGCCTAGGGCATTTAGATCTTGTGTCTTAGGGTGTCCTAGGGCATTTAGATCGTATCCTAGGGCATTTAAATCTTGTATCTTAGGGTATTCAAATCTTGTAGCCTAGGGCATTTAGATCTTGTGTCTTAGGGTGTCCTAGGGCATTTAGATCGTATCCTAGGGCATTTAAATCTTGTATCTTAGGGTATTCAAATCTTGTAGCCTAGGGCATTTAGATCTTGTGTCTTAGGGTGTCCTAGGGCATTTAGATCGTATCCTAGGGCATTTAAATCTTGTATCTTAGGGTATTCAAATCTTGTAGCCTAGGGCATTTAGATCTTGTGTCTTAGGGTGTCCTAGGGCATTTAGATCGTATCCTAGGGCATTTAAATCTTGTATCTTAGGGTATTCAAATCTTGTAGCCTAGGGCATTTAGATCTTGTGTCTTAGGGTGTCCTAGGGCATTTAGATCGTATCCTAGGGCATTTAAATCTTGTATCTTAGGGTATTCAAATCTTGTAGCCTAGGGCATTTAGATCTTGTGTCTTAGGGTGTCCTAGGGCATTTAGATCGTATCCTAGGGCATTTAAATCTTGTATCTTAGGGTATTCAAATCTTGTAGCCTAGGGCATTTAGATCTTGTGTCTTAGGGTGTCCTAGGGCATTTAGATCGTATCCTAGGGCATTTAAATCTTGTATCTTAGGGTATTCAAATCTTGTAGCCTAGGGCATTTAGATCTTGTGTCTTAGGGTGTCCTAGGGCATTTAGATCGTATCCTAGGGCATTTAAATCTTGTATCTTAGGGTATTCAAATCTTGTAGCCTAGGGCATTTAGATCTTGTGTCTTAGGGTGTCCTAGGGCATTTAGATCGTATCCTAGGGCATTTAAATCTTGTATCTTAGGGTATTCAAATCTTGTAGCCTAGGGCATTTAGATCTTGTGTCTTAGGGTGTCCTAGGGCATTTAGATCGTATCCTAGGGCATTTAAATCTTGTATCTTAGGGTATTCAAATCTTGTAGCCTAGGGCATTTAGATCTTGTGTCTTAGGGTGTCCTAGGGCATTTAGATCGTATCCTAGGGCATTTAAATCTTGTATCTTAGGGTATTCAAATCTTGTAGCCTAGGGCATTTAGATCTTGTGTCTTAGGGTGTCCTAGGGCATTTAGATCGTATCCTAGGGCATTTAAATCTTGTATCTTAGGGTATTCAAATCTTGTAGCCTAGGGCATTTAGATCTTGTGTCTTAGGGTGTCCTAGGGCATTTAGATCGTATCCTAGGGCATTTAAATCTTGTATCTTAGGGTATTCAAATCTTGTAGCCTAGGGCATTTAGATCTTGTGTCTTAGGGTGTCCTAGGGCATTTAGATCGTATCCTAGGGCATTTAAATCTTGTATCTTAGGGTATTCAAATCTTGTAGCCTAGGGCATTTAGATCTTGTGTCTTAGGGTGTCCTAGGGCATTTAGATCGTATCCTAGGGCATTTAAATCTTGTATCTTAGGGTATTCAAATCTTGTAGCCTAGGGCATTTAGATCTTGTGTCTTAGGGTGTCCTAGGGCATTTAGATCGTATCCTAGGGCATTTAAATCTTGTATCTTAGGGTATTCAAATCTTGTAGCCTAGGGCATTTAGATCTTGTGTCTTAGGGTGTCCTAGGGCATTTAGATCGTATCCTAGGGCATTTAAATCTTGTATCTTAGGGTATTCAAATCTTGTAGCCTAGGGCATTTAGATCTTGTGTCTTAGGGTGTCCTAGGGCATTTAGATCGTATCCTAGGGCATTTAAATCTTGTATCTTAGGGTATTCAAATCTTGTAGCCTAGGGCATTTAGATCTTGTGTCTTAGGGTGTCCTAGGGCATTTAGATCGTATCCTAGGGCATTTAAATCTTGTATCTTAGGGTATTCAAATCTTGTAGCCTAGGGCATTTAGATCTTGTGTCTTAGGGTGTCCTAGGGCATTTAGATCGTATCCTAGGGCATTTAAATCTTGTATCTTAGGGTATTCAAATCTTGTAGCCTAGGGCATTTAGATCTTGTGTCTTAGGGTGTCCTAGGGCATTTAGATCGTATCCTAGGGCATTTAAATCTTGTATCTTAGGGTATTCAAATCTTGTAGCCTAGGGCATTTAGATCTTGTGTCTTAGGGTGTCCTAGGGCATTTAGATCGTATCCTAGGGCATTTAAATCTTGTATCTTAGGGTATTCAAATCTTGTAGCCTAGGGCATTTAGATCTTGTGTCTTAGGGTGTCCTAGGGCATTTAGATCGTATCCTAGGGCATTTAAATCTTGTATCTTAGGGTATTCAAATCTTGTAGCCTAGGGCATTTAGATCTTGTGTCTTAGGGTGTCCTAGGGCATTTAGATCGTATCCTAGGGCATTTAAATCTTGTATCTTAGGGTATTCAAATCTTGTAGCCTAGGGCATTTAGATCTTGTGTCTTAGGGTGTCCTAGGGCATTTAGATCGTATCCTAGGGCATTTAAATCTTGTATCTTAGGGTATTCAAATCTTGTAGCCTAGGGCATTTAGATCTTGTGTCTTAGGGTGTCCTAGGGCATTTAGATCGTATCCTAGGGCATTTAAATCTTGTATCTTAGGGTATTCAAATCTTGTAGCCTAGGGCATTTAGATCTTGTGTCTTAGGGTGTCCTAGGGCATTTAGATCGTATCCTAGGGCATTTAAATCTTGTATCTTAGGGTATTCAAATCTTGTAGCCTAGGGCATTTAGATCTTGTGTCTTAGGGTGTCCTAGGGCATTTAGATCGTATCCTAGGGCATTTAAATCTTGTATCTTAGGGTATTCAAATCTTGTAGCCTAGGGCATTTAGATCTTGTGTCTTAGGGTGTCCTAGGGCATTTAGATCGTATCCTAGGGCATTTAAATCTTGTATCTTAGGGTATTCAAATCTTGTAGCCTAGGGCATTTAGATCTTGTGTCTTAGGGTGTCCTAGGGCATTTAGATCGTATCCTAGGGCATTTAAATCTTGTATCTTAGGGTATTCAAATCTTGTAGCCTAGGGCATTTAGATCTTGTGTCTTAGGGTGTCCTAGGGCATTTAGATCGTATCCTAGGGCATTTAAATCTTGTATCTTAGGGTATTCAAATCTTGTAGCCTAGGGCATTTAGATCTTGTGTCTTAGGGTGTCCTAGGGCATTTAGATCGTATCCTAGGGCATTTAAATCTTGTATCTTAGGGTATTCAAATCTTGTAGCCTAGGGCATTTAGATCTTGTGTCTTAGGGTGTCCTAGGGCATTTAGATCGTATCCTAGGGCATTTAAATCTTGTATCTTAGGGTATTCAAATCTTGTAGCCTAGGGCATTTAGATCTTGTGTCTTAGGGTGTCCTAGGGCATTTAGATCGTATCCTAGGGCATTTAAATCTTGTATCTTAGGGTATTCAAATCTTGTAGCCTAGGGCATTTAGATCTTGTGTCTTAGGGTGTCCTAGGGCATTTAGATCGTATCCTAGGGCATTTAAATCTTGTATCTTAGGGTATTCAAATCTTGTAGCCTAGGGCATTTAGATCTTGTGTCTTAGGGTGTCCTAGGGCATTTAGATCGTATCCTAGGGCATTTAAATCTTGTATCTTAGGGTATTCAAATCTTGTAGCCTAGGGCATTTAGATCTTGTGTCTTAGGGTGTCCTAGGGCATTTAGATCGTATCCTAGGGCATTTAAATCTTGTATCTTAGGGTATTCAAATCTTGTAGCCTAGGGCATTTAGATCTTGTGTCTTAGGGTGTCCTAGGGCATTTAGATCGTATCCTAGGACATTTAAATCTTGTATCTTAGGGTATTCAAATCTTGTAGCCTAGGGCATTTAGATCTTGTGTCTTAGGGTGTCCTAGGGCATTTAGATCGTATCCTAGGACATTTAAATCTTGTATCTTAGGGTATTCAAATCTTGTAGCCTAGGGCATTTAGATCTTGTGTCTTAGGGTGTCCTAGGGCATTTAAATAAAAAAAAAAAATATATATGTACCTATATAAAACTAAAGCTGAAAAAGGAGAGCAAGAGAGAGAAAAGGAGAAGATGTAAAAGTAATAGCAAAGATTTGTGAGGTCATGGTCGAAGAATAGGGTTATGAGATCAGTAGGTACACTACACATCACACAGCATCACTACTCTCACACACACACTCGGATTGACCCCCCGCGCTTATCACACACACACACAC
>NW_007419707.1:0-352 GCF_000475195.1 Diaphorina citri
GGACGGACTATTGTATTCGCTTCGGTGTCGTCTGTCTGTCTATCGGTCGGTCTGTGCCCATAGAAGGACTTATCCAAACCTGGTCGACCTATATATCGAATTAGAGGTCCAGAAAACCAAAAAACTGGTTTTTGGGGGATTTTTTTTTACATTTTCTCACACAAATGAGCTCTGATCTTGAAATTTGTCGGGACGACCTATGAACTCAAAGCGAGAAAGTTTTAGATAACACTACAGTCGATCAAAGTCGACCGGTTTTAGCGTAACCTATGTTAAGCTACGCCAAGGAAGGCCAATAAATGGATGGGTGACTTAAACATTATATTGGGAATAAAGGGAGAACGGGCTCTAG
>NW_007419708.1:0-542 GCF_000475195.1 Diaphorina citri
TAATTTCAGGATTTTTTTATGTACTTTAAAAAAAAAGAAGAACTACCTAGTTGGTTTCCCAAACTAGTTAGTTTGGTTGGTAGCGCGTCTGCCTTGTAAGTGCTAAGTTGCGGGCTCGATTCCCTCCCGGGGAAGATTTTACCTTTAAAATAGATAATTTTCATTCTCGGGACGGCTGGTTTTCTGTTTCCCCTCTCCTGTATTCCTTTTCTCCTGGAATTCGGGACGATAAGACCTTAGTATTTACAGTTCCTTTATCAAATTTACTCTTGAAAAAAAAAAAACTTTTCCTAGAATTTTCACTGGGTGCACTCAGTCTCGTCAGGAAAGCTGAGGAGCTGAGGGTTAAAAGTTAGTAAAAGGAAGACTTTTTTTTTTAAGAATCGCCACTAAAATAATGTCACGTACAACAAATTCATAGGTACATAGAATGCAATGATAGCAAAAAACAATATACATATTGACATAACAAACGCAAATTGTGCCAAACTAATTGCAAATTTTACAAACTAATTGCAAATTGCCTCTCCAATTATTATTAT
>NW_007419709.1:0-542 GCF_000475195.1 Diaphorina citri
CGCTGCTTAAGGATTCAACTATTCCAAGCCACAGTCAAAGAAAAGACAACGTCAAACGGAATCTCATCTCTATGCAAATTCAAATGTAAAACGTAAAGAGGTAATTCAAATACTCCTAGAAGTCCCCATGCAATGACAGAAACTATCTAAGGAGATAATACAGATCCCTATGGGACACCCTGGGTAAATAGATATGGTTAAAGGCTCTCCTTCTAGCCTAGACTTTAAGATGAGATAATCTTTATATAGACTAATTATCTTGACAAAGTCACTCGGGACAATGGGTTCAAGATTCTTTCAATGAGATAATCTTACAGACTAATTATCTTGACAAAGTCGCTCGGGTTGGAAGCCTTTTGAATATTCATTGAGTTGATAGTGTCGAATGCATTGCATAAATGCATAAATAAGACTCAGTAGCTTATTAGTTGAACTCGTAATCCGAAGAGACTGAGGTTCGATTCCAAGTCTCAATAGAATCATGTTTCGTCGATATGCATCTATTTTTTTTTTTTTTAGATATTATCTACTACCTAGAGTAT
>NW_007419710.1:0-542 GCF_000475195.1 Diaphorina citri
TATTTTGTAACAAAATGCATTCTTTTGACCACAGCATTTTTAAAACAAATTCAGAGCTTTCAGGATTTGCTTCAAAAAAAAAAAATAATAATAAATAATCAACAAAAAACAAACATAAAAACGATAATTTGGGAATTCTATTGAGAGAAAACAAGATGCATGGAGTTTTAGGATTAGGATTAATTCTTTGAATTCACAAAGAAATTATTCTTTGAAAATTTAAGTTCTATCAGTTAATTCTAAGATGAATCATACTTTTAAAATCGGATATCCAAACTATTACGGATAATGGACCATTAAATGTTGATGCAAGAAGAGACAAAATTCTAGGGAAAAGGAGCACAAAACACATCAAGGATAGATTATAAAGAAGGTGCGTTGTACACTGTACAGGATAGTGGAAGAAGTGAAAAGAAGAAAGTCAGTGAAGAACAAAGAGAAATGCAAGGTATGTTTTGGTCAACGATGTTGTGTATGATGGTGGTTTCGAACCAGTGTATTTCGGTTTTCCAATATCCAATATTGGCTAGAGTGAATTGATT
>NW_007419711.1:0-542 GCF_000475195.1 Diaphorina citri
CAGCCGTTCCGAGAACGAACATTATCCCATCAGGATAAAATCCGCCCCAGGCGGGAATCGAACTCGCGGCCTAGCGCTCACGAGGCAGACGCACTACCAACTAAGCTAACTAGGCTGGCGATATAGCAAAGATTAGTCAGCCCAAAGACAATTACTCTAAAGCTCATTAAGAGCCCGATGAAATCCACCGAAAGGATGGTTTTTATCGGGCTCTTAAAGGGTACCGGAAAGGGCAATAAAGAACTTATAGAAGAAGTCCTTTTTAAAACAGTCAGCTTAGTACATATAACAAAATGTCCAACAGTAGTGACAGTTTTTTGACCTCAACTTGTAAAGTACCAAGAATACATCTGACTTTTTAGTCCGTCCTTCCTTTATTATTACTAATAATAAAAGGTATAGTGGACGGACTATTGTATTCGCTTCGGTGTCTTCTGTCGGTCTGTCCGTCAGTCTGTCCGTCCGTCCGTCAGTCTGTCCCCATAGAAGGACTTATCCAAACCTGGTCGACCTATATATCAAATTAAAGGTCTTTTTACCAG
>NW_007419712.1:0-542 GCF_000475195.1 Diaphorina citri
AGACAAGGTTCGTTCTCGGAACGGCTGGCTTTCTCCTATCCTGTCCTTCTCTTTCGGGATGAAGAGACCTCAGCCCTCTATCAAATCTCTTCAAACAAATCGTTGAACACTGTTGTACCTAACCGCTGACTTATTTACAGAACTCTGAAGCTTTTCCAACCTTCTTACTTACCGTACATTGTCACCCCCCACCGTATTTTCAGAACCCAGAGCTCAGAACTCCCATAAATTGCACGACAAAAACCTGATCCGTTGCGCAAATGAAAATCAGAACACATGATGCGAAAACGGGATAGTGGTGAGAACCGCCAAGTCGAAGAGTAGGTATGATGGGTGCTGGATGCTGGGAAGATGTTTCATACAATTTATAACCTAATTCTTCGTCTTCTTCTTTATTGAAGAGGTTTGATAGAGGGAACAACGGTGTCGAGTGGATTGGAACATATCACATGCCTTCAGGCACACTCCATTTTTACTTTCCTTATCCTATAGGAAGGAAAGTAATGTAATCGGGTCAAATTTTCGATGGTCAGATTTTAGTG
>NW_007419713.1:0-542 GCF_000475195.1 Diaphorina citri
CACACTACGATGTGTAACCAATTCTGGTTCTTAGGTTTACCGAGTGATTATTGACTGGATCTGTTACAAGATGCAACTTTACGATAGTGATTTTTTTTTTTTTTTTGCTGAAGATTGGCGTTGGTCCTATTTAGAACTAATCTCTGGCTCCGTCTTCATGTTTGAACTTGGCCCACTTTTCCTCTCCATTTCTTGTTTTTGTAAGTTGGTCATTTGAAGTGAACAAAACGAACGAATTAAACTATAGAGGTTTGATAGAGGGAACTGTAACTGCTAAGGTCTGATCGTCTCGAAGAGAGAAGGAAGACAGGATAGGAGAAAGCCTGCCGTTCCGAGAATGAACATTATTCGTTCAAGATAAAATCCGGCCCGGGCGGGAATCGAACCCGCGGCCTAAGAGGTTTGATAGAAGGAACTGTAACTGCTAAGGTCTTATCGTCTCGAAATCGAAGAGAGAAGGAAGCCAGGATAGGAGAAAGCCTGCCGTTCCGAGAATGAACATTATTCGTTCAAGATAAAATCCGGCCCGGGCGGGAATCGAA
>NW_007419714.1:0-542 GCF_000475195.1 Diaphorina citri
TGATTTCTTATCAGTTACATTGATCATTATTATCCCAATGATCATACCTACAGGATCGTAAAATAAAGGGGCCTTTTTAAATAGTTTTTCCAGAAATTGGATAGAGGGAACTGTAACTGCTAAGGTCTTATCGTTCTGAAAGTGAAGAGAGAAGAAAGACAGGACAGGAGAAAGTCAGCCGTTCCGAGAACGAACCTTACCTGTTGAGGATAAAATCCAGCCCGGGCGGGAATAGAACCCTCGACCTAGTGTTTAAAAGATATTTGTTTCACCTCAAGTTCCCAAATAGTTTGTTCAATTTTGATTAAGTCTGTGCCTCCAGGGTCTAAACGAGGTAAAATTAGATTTCAACCGAAAAAGGATTGTGCGAAAATTATTGGCAAATATTAATCATGCAAAATGATTGGAAATTGGAGTCCTATAAGTAATAATCCATAAATTATTTTCTCAACATGATTATTATTTTTATTGAAATCATTTATTTCATGACCATCAAATTTCAAACACAATATTGCACGTCCAATTTCATGCAATTTTTCATT
>NW_007419715.1:0-542 GCF_000475195.1 Diaphorina citri
AGAAGTTGTTCGCGCATAAGAACAACAAAGCTGTTGTTTGGAACACAAAAGTAACTTACCGTAAACTTGAACTACAAATCAGAGAATGCGTACTTCCCATAGGTACCTATTAGTAATAGTACTAGTGGTACTACTGGTACTCGGAGAACCTTACATAAGATTCCCCAGCATGCTTGCTTAATCCGCATTCTTAACACCAACAAATATAGATCTCTACCAAACACAACATGACTGCTCGAGGCCAGAAACGGTCACTCGAATCTCGACTATGTATGAAACCAAACAGCAAGGAGAAGAAACTGGTTTTGCAGCGATTTACCCGGTCATTCAACTAAAGTTTACAAGTTCGGATGAAATGCTCGTAGTAATAACGAATATGTTTTTGTATGCCACATATTTCTAGTGTACGACTTAATGTGGGATTCATTACTCAACTGAACTTTTCCCGCTAAAATTTGTCATGTGAAGTGTTTAGTCATTGGATGATACTGGCGCTGTAGTGACTGGTGATGATCAGGTCTGTTCTAGACAAGATGCTCCTA
>NW_007419716.1:0-542 GCF_000475195.1 Diaphorina citri
CAGACGCGCTACCAACCAAGCTAACTTTGATTTATTAATGCTGGGTTCTACACATTAAATTTCTGAATCTTGGTTCACGTATTCTCGCGAGTTGTGCGTTCATGAGTTCTACATTCTACTATTGTACTATTCTACACAAAAATGTATATAGAAACCGTATTCGCTCTTAGTACCAAAAGGATTCGCCGATTTTCGGAACGCTAGTGTGCCACGCGATTCCGGGATTCAGAAATGTGTATAACTCGAACCACCAACCTTCAGATCCGGAGTTCACCACGACAACCAGATTACTAAACTACAAAACAAAATTATTTTCCTCCATATAGGATAAGTAATATCTAATCAAATCAAACTCACGTATAATGGTCGGTCAAGTCGAACTGGAAATCCACAGCCTTGTCTGGACTCATAGACAGCACTGATTCCGATAATCCCAACATGATACACTGGAACAAAAAGAGTAGTTAACTGTTAATTAGATTATGAATTTTCGGGAAGAAATGAAATTTTAATTGTGTTAAGCATAAACGATTGACACAAAT
>NW_007419717.1:0-542 GCF_000475195.1 Diaphorina citri
CCCGGCTCCTCTCAGGCTGGGTGAGGGTAATGTGAGGAAGCGGGTAGCTTCAAGTAGCTTTGTCACAGAAAACCTAAAGACCTTAGCACATAGGTATACAGTGACGTTAATGCCCTTAAATAAATAACATCGTACCACTTTTTATTATTAACAGTTTCATAGCCCAAAGCTATAGCATTTATTTACATGAATACACAAAAATTTGGTACAGGATAAAATACAAGATTGATACATGATGGATTTGGGGACATTTTAGATTTTTTTTTTTACTTTCTCTCTTTCTCTCTCTCTCTCTCTCCCTTTCCCCCCCATCCCTCCCCCCTTCTCTCTCTCATACATAATCTTTTTTTTTATCATTTAAAGATTTAAACATTTCTTCTCTTCTCTCTCCTTACCACTTTGAAAACATCAAAACACCCTGTATTTCTTCAATATGTTCTTAACCTCCTATGGTTTTGCATAAATAGACTAGAACCGGGCTGATCAATTCACTTCTCATGAACCTACTCATATGCCATTGAAAGAAAAATTCCTATTGTTTA
>NW_007419718.1:0-542 GCF_000475195.1 Diaphorina citri
ACCAGATGGAGGGGGCCTTAGCCAAAGCCTATACCAGATGGAGGGGGCCTTAGCCAAAGCCTATACCAGATGGAGGGGCCTTAGCCAAAGCCTATACCAGATGGAGGTAGCCTTTGCGTAAGCCTATGCCATGAGGAAAGCCTTTGATAAAGCATAATATACCGTGGGGAAGACCTTTGCTATAGCCTTTAATAGATGAGAGGCCTTTGCTAAAACCTTCAGTAGTTGGGGGGCCTTTCCTAAGCCTTTAGCAGATGTTGAGAAGGTAGACTGTGGGATTCATAAAGAATTGGCATATTATTGCTCGTCTTTTTACCTTTAGGTATTTGCTGCGAGATAATTGGATAGAAGATTTTTCAGGGGAAAACTTTGGGAAGTTTGCAACAAAGCTTTAGAATGGAATATACCCTGTTTATACTGCCAGAATGAGACTGAAAAGTCCCTTTACTCCCGCAGTCTAAACGAGGTCTTATGTAGGTATTTGGTACAAAATTTAGTTAGCTTTAGGTAGTTTTCTGTGTTTATTCCATGAACGATAAATT
>NW_007419719.1:0-542 GCF_000475195.1 Diaphorina citri
TCAGAATCTTGATTTTCATAAAAGTAGTATCTTTTGGTATGATTTGAACTTTGAAACTTTTCTAGGTGCCCTGTTTGTACAGATCCAATCTCTACAGTCAATTTAAACCCTTATAAATTAATATCCGACCAGCTGTATGTTGGTACCTAGGAAAAATTCGAATGTGTCCCCTTCGTTGGAAAGTTATACCCCCGCACTCGTACTTACGCCCTAAAAGTACCTGTATTGGGGCTATAAATATTAGTGGATGTGCCTCATTTTCAATTTAATTCATAGGATATTATCTACTGATGATGACCAAGACTGACAATTTTTAGTGGATGCTCTATTTCCATAGGTAGGTGTAGGTACTTACCTATTATGTTCAGGAAGATGAGTAGGTACTCCTTTCTCCAATAAAACAACTGCAGAAAAAAGTGAAACAAATAAATCAATTCAGTCCAAACTCCTCACCGAAATAAACAGGTATTTTTCCTATATTTTTTAATCACGCGAAATTTATTAGAAAAAATAAAAATAAAAAAAATACGCTGTTTCCTTTC
>NW_007419720.1:0-542 GCF_000475195.1 Diaphorina citri
GTCTCCGTTTTGTTAATTATTTCCCAGTTTAATTTGCTCGTTGAGAGATTTATGTACTTTCTTGGAGCGGAGGTATATTTCATCGTCGGAGTGCTTTCTTCTTAACTGTTTCAACCTCAACTATGGTAGTTGTATGATGATTTGGTGATAGCGTGGTATGTTGAGATGAATTGCTTGAATTTGGCATCTGAAAAGAGCTACTTGAGATGTTCTCGCTTACAAATAATATTTCTATGAGTAAGATCATCCTCGCTATTTGACTTTCGACTTTGACTTTTTTTTCATACTTTTGCAAATGTAAAAAAGTTATAGGTATCTACCAAAAATCCAAATGTATAGCATAGTCAACGCATCTTCATCTATAAAATAATAATATGATAAATAATGGTGGGATAAATTATTATGCTAAAATTTTCAGCATATTGTGAGTGCGGCATCTGCGGACACACTTTTGGAGAGAGAATTTATTCCATTTCCCATATAACTTAAAGGTCGAAAACCCTGACCGGAAATCAATCCACTCAATCTATATTCCATGGAAA
>NW_007419721.1:0-542 GCF_000475195.1 Diaphorina citri
TGCTGTTTGGGTTTCTCCTGTAGGCGAAATATTAATTTGGTTATTATTATTATTATTATTATATTGCCGTGGCCACCTCTGTGTTTGTTTGAACATACCTTGTTTATATTGCCAGTACCTATAGGACTGAAAAGTACCTTCACTCTCGCAGTCTAAACAAGGTCTTATAAATTTGATTGGTAAGAAATCACACTAACATTTTTATAGAAAAACAACACGACCTGTTTAACTTGGAAAAAAGTGTGGTCGAGTGGTAGAGCACTGACCCCAAACCCAGGCGGTACTGGGTTCGCATCCCGGCGGGGGCGAAATCTTGTCGATCAATAATAACTATTATCAAAACCTTACCTCATTCGTTAGATTTTTTTTTCAAGAGGTTTGATAAAGGGAATTGTAACTGCTAAGCTCTTATCGTTCCGAAATCGAAGAGAGAAGGAAGACAGAAGACAGGATAGGGATAAAATTCGCCCCGGGCGGGAATCGAACCCGCGGCCTAGCGCTTACATGGCGAGAGAAAGAATTAGCTATTATTATTCTACTAG
>NW_007419722.1:0-542 GCF_000475195.1 Diaphorina citri
TAACTATATCTTGGGAACGGTATAAACTAAAGACTTGAAATTTGGTATGTAGTTCACAAATGTGACAAGTATGCAAAAAAAAAGCGTTTGGTTAAAATAGGAGCTGTGGTTGGCGGTATTTTGACCGCTTTTTGGCGGTTTTCAGCTATATCAACTAAACGGTTAGAGATATAGTAAATGTTACAACAGAACACCCAAATGAGCACCATTCAATAGGATAAGGAAAGTCGTGTGATGTTCACACCAGATTTTACTTCAGTACAAGAGCTGATGAGGTCTCAAGTATGACAAGTTCTTTCTTTTCCTAGAGTAGGTTATCTCCAAGCTGCAACTTAGGTACATAGCTCGTCATTAAGTACATAGCTCAAGCTCCAAGTTGGTATCAAGTTGCGAGCTTTGACCTTGAAAATTATTCTGAACCAGAAAGGTTCTAGACCTAATTCGGTGGAACATAGATAGCCTTATGATGCACAGAAACATAGGAACTATGCATATAATCACAAGTAGGGTATAACTAGTAAGTATGTAGGTACTTTACACTA
>NW_007419723.1:0-542 GCF_000475195.1 Diaphorina citri
CAGTATAAATAAGCACTGTTATTATTATTATTATTATTATTATTATTCCTTTATGCAACCTCTTCCTCTTCCCCTTTCTCCCTTTATTCTTCTATTTTCTCCTATTTCTCATCTTCTTTTTTTCTATTCCTTATTTCCTCCTTCTCCTCCTTCTTCCTCTTTTTTTTTCATAGTTTGTAGGTATCTTTTTTTTTTCACCTCTTTTTTTGTGTCTCTGTCTTATGTATTATTCTTTTTCTTCATCTTCTTCTTTCTCATTCCTTTTTTGTGTCTTTTTCTCTGCTTCTTCTTCTTCAACAAGGAAATTTGTGAAAGAGAGGGAGAGAAAGACCAGAAAGAGAGAGATCGAGCAAGGGAGGAGAAAGATCTATGTACTCGAAGATCTATCTCTCTCTCTCTCTCTCTCTCTCTCTCTCTCTCTCTCTCTCTTTCGGAACCCCTTGGGATAGAGGGGTCAGAGGAATAAGAAGAAGAAGAAGAAGAAGAGAGAGAGAGAGAGAGAGAGAGAGAGAGAGAGAGAGAGAGAGAGAGAGAGAGAGAAG
>NW_007419724.1:0-542 GCF_000475195.1 Diaphorina citri
GGGCGGGAATCGAACCCGCGGCCTAGCGCTTACAAGGCAGACGCACTACCAACTAAGCTAACTAGGCTGGCAAAAGAAGAAAATTATATTCAAATGAAACTCGAGAACTTTGACTACCTTTATTATCTTGAAATTAAAAATGTTGAAGTTAGATACCCAGGACCAGGGCCGTATTCAGGGTGTGGCTGAGGGCCCTGTCCCCCCGTCCCCTCCAGCTTCAATTTTCTCCTTTACTGTGGGTTCGTAGAAGCTTAACCCTTTCTTTAGGGTTAACCTGTTTGCCCCTGCACCTATGCCTCGGATTAGGATTTTTGTGTATACTCCTTTACTGTAGGCCAGACTCTGCCCCCTCTCCCCTCTCCGGTATAAATCGGTACAACTTTTGGACCCCTTAGCCCCCCTCGACAAAATCCTGAATACTGCCCTGCTCAGGACCTACTTTCATCTCTTCCTACACTCACGTGCTAAAAGTTAGTAGCAGAATGACTTTGGAACTTTTTTAATATCAACAATATTTTTCATTAAAAAAAAAATAATAATAA
>NW_007419725.1:0-481 GCF_000475195.1 Diaphorina citri
AATTTTTTTTTTTTTTTTTTTTTTTTTTTTCTGTTGTTTAGAGTACATTGTTGTTTTTGTTTAGTATCTTCTCGTATCAGAGATTTTGCATCCATCAAAAGATGTATTACAGTACAGTATTATTTTTGATCTTTTTTAGTACATTGTTTTTGTTTGGTACTTTCTAGTAAGTAATGTTTTTGATTTTGTTTAGGGTACATTGTTTTTGTTTAGTATATTCTGGTATTGTTTTAGATCTTATTTAGTAAATTGTTTTAGTTTATTCTGGTATTATTTTTGATCTAGATCTTTTCCTACTGGTAGGGTTTTGGCTTGTGAAGGGTTGGGTACCTGATGGAGGTATCTAGTAGGCGTGGTTCTGTACGAACAGAGAGCTGTCCCCTGCCGCACCGACAGCACTACCGGCAACATATTTGCCCAGAGCCGCGTCACCGTTGGCCTGAGAAAGAAGAGAGAGGGTAGTAATAAAATCAAATAGAAT
>NW_007419725.1:8122-10572 GCF_000475195.1 Diaphorina citri
CTAGTGCTAGTACAGTTAACAACAATAAAGTAATCCGACTGCAAAAGGTGAAATAAAAGATATCCTTGGTGAATTCTGCAAATTTCAATCGCATTCTGATTTTTTCCCTTTTTTACTTCCCTTACCTATAAGGAAGGAAAGTAATGTAATCGGGTCCAAATTTCGATGGTCAGATTTTAGTGCCAAACACGTTTTGAGGTCCCTAGAGCCTCAAATCAAAGTTTCCAGCCATTGGTCCGTGTGTGTGTCTGTGTGTCTGTCCTGTAACCTGCTCATGTAGCCACTCTTGGCTCATAACAAAATATCACTCCGAGTAACGGTAAGACGCTAGAGAACAAAGAAATATGTGTATCGCTAGCTGTTAAATGCTGACAGGATTCGCACACTAGAAACTTCATGTAAACGACCGCTGCAACGGAAGGCGTATTTTATAGGACTCTTTTGGCGTTTTCGGCTGTAAATAAAGCCAATATCTCGGGTACGGTACAAAGCTAGAGACTTGAAATTGGTATGCATCACAAATGTGACTACAAGGATGCAACCACAAAACGTTTCTTGAAGATGGATACCAAAGCAGCTACTAGGTAATCTTGATACGCTATAGACATTTCAGACCGTTACACTTTGACGGTAAAACATAACAACTGACAAAAAGGTTAAGAAATAAATTCATGATAGGAAAGTTAGGCTAGTACAGTTAACAACAGTAAATAATCACACTCAAAGTGAAATAAAAGATAATCTGTGTGAATTTTCAACAATCCATGATTTTTTTAATGTTCTGGGATGGTCCCATAAAATAAACAAAGTTGATAATTTCCGGGTAACCAAGGGCCAAAAGTTCGGCCTCAAAAACAAAGCAACTCGCAATATATGACTTTTCAGCCAGCATACTGAATAACGTATAACGCTCACCTTAAAAAAAAGACCTATAAATCCTATCCTTACAACTTACAAACATAAATAACAAATAGTGTTGAAGAAAAAAGCTAGTATTTTAAATACCTTTATATTAAATACTTTAAGAAAACGACCAGAATGTCATTTTCTGATAATCGCTCAAAACGTAAATTATACCATAATTTAAATTCTCCATTTTTGTTGTCTTCTATAAATTTTTTTTTTTTTTTTTTTTTTTTTTTTCTGTTGTTTAGAGTACATTGTTGTTTTTGTTTAGTATCTTCTCGTATCAGAGATTTTGCATCCATCAAAAGATGTATTATAGTACAGTATTATTTTTGATCTTTTTTAGTACATTGTTTTTGTTTGGTACTTTCTAGTAAGTAGTTTTTGATTTTGTTTAGGGTACATTGTTTTTGTTTAGTATATTCTGGTATTGTTTTAGATCTTATTTAGTAAATTGTTTTAGTTTATTCTGGTATTATTTTTGATCTAGATCTTTTCCTACTGGTAGGGTTTTGGCTTGTGAAGGGTTGGGTACCTGATGGAGGTATCTAGTAGGCGTGGTTCTGTACGAACAGAGAGCTGTCCCCTGCCGCACCGACAGCACTACCGGCAACATATTTGCCCAGAGCCGCGTCACCGTTGGCCTGAGAAAGAAGAGAGAGGGTAGTAATAAAATCAAATAGAATTAATAGAATATACCAGAGGTGGGCCACTAACCTTACCTTCGGGAGCCACAATCCTATAAAGCCGATTCTGGGCGAGCCACGCCACAGGCGAAAATTTTGGTCGGAGTGAGTTCTTCAGTTGAAAAACACTAAGTTCGCTGCTCACTTACCTTACACATGAAACCTTTTTTAACCCCTCATTTTTTTTCTGTTAAATTGTCAAAACAACATTTTATCAATAAAGACAAAGAGGTACTCTATTACACTGATAGCACAATGGACAGATACAACTTGTTCTAAGCATCTATCTATGCTGACAGTCTAATAAAGCACTACTTATAAAACTGATCTTAGGTCCGGGACCACACTAAAGCTTAAACAATATCTATCTTAAGCTTAGATTTATTTTGTGATTCACTTGAGTGGTCCCCGCCCTTAGTGTAAGAAAACAATTAAAAGCCAATAAGACTATATAAAAGATATTAAGAGATATAAGCAAAACGAGACAAACCATGCAAAGCACTATCCCAGCGAGAGATGAAAGATGATGATGATGGGTTATATGAGTTGATAAAGATGAGTTAAAGATGGGTTAAATGTGGGTTTGAAGGATATATACAGGTGGGTTGGGTTAGAAGATTGATGGTGGGTTTCATCGATGACTTAATCAGAGATTTCACTAATGGGAGACTTTTTAATGATCCAAACAGGAGTTTTTAAAAAAAATCCTCCTTTTTAGATCACTAAAAACTCTCTTTTGGTTAATTAAAGACTCCTTTTTCGAATTATTGAAAACTCCCTTTTGGGTGATTCAAAGTTCTCCCATTAGTAAAATCTCTCATTAAGTCATTGGTAAAATCCACCATCAGTGTGAAAGGA
>NW_007419726.1:0-542 GCF_000475195.1 Diaphorina citri
AATTTTTAGGCTACTGGACGAGCAATAAGAAAAAGATATTTCTCTAAAAATTTCAATTTTAGTACAAAACTACACAGTAGTACACAGGTTATTATGGTACTGGTACCTACTCTACCAACAGAGCCGACGAGGAACAAGAGCAAGTACAAAACCAACAGCAAAAGGAGATACAATAAATACCACGAGGTTTGCTGGAGAACCGGTTCCATTTCAGTACCATGGACATGGATAACTTTTCTGTCTGAAAGTATTAGGATACTAGTAGGTACAACAGGAGCGCGGAGGTATAAAACCGATTGTACCGCAAGATAATAACTTATGTTGGTTCTTTGAGAAATCGTAGTGATAGTAGTTAGAATAATAACAGTGTCCAGATTCCGTGACCTTAATTTTATTTTTGAGAAATCGTATTGATAGTAGTTAGAATAATAACAGTGTCCAGATTCCGTGACCTTAATTTTATGACCATTTTGACTTGTTCCTATTATTTATATTCTCTCATGATAGATGAGCATGTCTTTGAGCATGAGGAAATTTCCTCC
>NW_007419727.1:0-542 GCF_000475195.1 Diaphorina citri
GTAGGTAAACATTGGATTTTAGGATTATTGAGATATTGGGAAAATCCTACAATGCTGCAGTGAACACCAAAGTTGTGATATAATAACACAAAGAAACTGCATTTACATTTACAATAGGATAAAGAGTCCCATTACCCTTACTGTGGACAAATTCTCAAACGGTGTTGGGGACAAGCTACCCGCCTACTCAAAATATCTAAATTGAAGCTGAAACCAGCAGCACACGATAGACTAGATACTCATTAACTCACTAGTAACCCATCCGAATATTAACCACATCACACATATGCCAGCCTAGTTAGCTTAGTTGGTAGTGCGTCTGCCTTGTAAGCGCTAGGCCGCGGTTTCGATTCCTGCTGGGGCGGATTTTATCCTGATGGGATAATGTTCGCTCTCGGAACGGCTGGCTTTCTCCTATCCTGTCTTGCTTCTCTTTTCGATTTCAGTACGATAAGACCATAGCACTTACAGTTCCCTCTGTCAAACCTCTTTCTTTTTTTTTTCTTAAAAAAAAAAAAAAAAAAAAAAAAAAAAAAAAAAAA
>NW_007419728.1:0-542 GCF_000475195.1 Diaphorina citri
TCTCCCTTTATTCCCAATATGATGTTTAAGTCACCCATCCATTTATTGGCCTTGCTCGGCGTAGCTTAACACAGGTGAAGCTAAAACAGGTCTTAAATTATCGACTGAAAAATCTAAAACTTTCTCGCTTTGAGTTCATAGGGCGTCGCGACAAATTTCAAGATCAGAGCTCATTTGTGTGAGAAAATGTCTCGCTTTGAGTTCATAGGTCGTCGCGACAAATTTCAAGATTAGAGCTCATTTGTGTGAGAAAATGTGAAAAAAAAAAAAAAAATCCCCCAAAAACCAGTTTTTTGGCTTTTTGGTTTTCTGGACAAAATTTGCACCACCACTTTCGTTTTCCTCGTAAAAAGACCTTTAATTTCATATATAGGTCGACCAGGTTTGGATAAGTCCTTCTATGGGGTCAGACAGACACACAGATAGACGTGTCTGTTACCGAAACGATTACAATAGTCCGTCCACTATACCTTTTATTATTAATAAAGGAAGGACGGACTAGAAAGGGAAGAAGGAGGGAGGGGTGAGGTAAACGACGACGA
>NW_007419729.1:0-542 GCF_000475195.1 Diaphorina citri
GGGCCGGAATTTAACAATAGAAAGAGGGGTTTGTTTTTATTTTATTAATTATTATTACAGTCAAACGTGGATAAACAGGAGTCTAAAGGACAGGAGATTCATATTTTCCTGCTTATTCTCTCTCTCTTTCCTCTTAACCTCTCTCTTTCTCTCTCTCTCTTTCCCTCTCCTTTCGCTATCTCTCCCCCTCTTTCTCTCCCACCCTATTTACATAATTATGTATATTTGTATAGCCTTTAATTTTGTCAGTCATAAATGCTTGTCTTAAATGTAGTTCCCCTCCCAATATACCTGGGTAGGTACTACACTAAATTTTATGACTTTGACCCGGACTCGAACCACCAGCCTCCAGATTCAGAGTCCAACGCGCTATCGACTGCACCACTGAGGTCCCTTTCCTTTTCCTATAGTTGTCCAGCTTATTCAGGGTGGTACCTACAATTCCTATATGGTTGGTACAAACTACTTGGAACACCCTGTATACAATAGTTGCCTTGGTGTGCTGAGTACAAAGTTCCCCTAGGGACACTTTCAAAACTTTG
>NW_007419730.1:0-542 GCF_000475195.1 Diaphorina citri
GTTGACAACCAAGAGGTAAAGGTGTTTATCATTTTTCAAATACCTCTACAAAACACAATAGAAATTAGGACACAGTTTTCGTGTCGACAAAATTTGAGCCCAACAAAGTTCAACAGTGTTGCGTGCAACTCCAGCATTGTTTATTTCCACCTGTAGTGTTTCCGTAAACTTTAAACCGGGCGAGATTTACATTTCCTGCTTTGCAGTTAGTTAAAGTGTAGTTTCCCACTGAAAATCAACCTGTTAGCAGAGTACTTTCAGGTGTTACTTTTTGGCACATCTATAACTATTGAGAGTTTATTTCCACCTGTAGTGTTTCCGTAAACTTTAAACCGGGCGAGATTTACCTGCCTTGTAGTTAAAGTGTAGTTTCCCACTGAAAATCAACCTGTTAGCAGAGTACTTTCAGGTGTTACTTTTTGGCACATCTATAACTATTGAGACCTATTGATAGAGGTTCAAGGTAGCCTGATCATAATTGGCAGAAATAAGTAGAATGTTTCCCACTGTAAAGTCTAATTTGTTTCTATTTTGCAGATTTT
>NW_007419731.1:0-542 GCF_000475195.1 Diaphorina citri
GAACTGTCCGACTTACAGTTGAGAAGTTGCGGGTTCGATACTCCCCTTTGTCAACAAATTTCCCTTTTATTACATTTTCTTTTATTTTCTATTACTTTTCAAATACCTACATATTCTGCAAATGTAATAGAAAGTCGTGTGATGTTCACACCAGATTTTTTTTAATGAAACAAACCTGCAGGAAAGAAAAAAAAAAAAAATCATACCCCCCAAATGTTAGCCGGAAATTTTCACCGTGTCCATTATTGTATTTAACCTCCGGGACATTATTTATGTCGAAATGAAAACCAGGAGGCGGCGAGCGTATAAGTTCTCATTGTTTATATCTTGGTAGTAATAAAAAGGTCACCCTTTAACAAGTCCACGGAACAAACACACATCTACAAACACGGGTTCGAAAACGCCCCCCACCCCGACCCGCACCCCTGAGATTCCCTGAGAATTGGGCTTCAGTCCGAAAACCCCCCGCACCCTCTGTATACCCCTAGTATTCCCTTGGAATAGGGGTTCAGACCAGGGCCGTCCACAGGGGGGGGGGGGCC
>NW_007419732.1:0-542 GCF_000475195.1 Diaphorina citri
ATGAAACGGGAAGAAACAAGAGAAGAAGGAGAGAAAGGAAATGTAGAAAAGGAGGTGAGAGGAAGGGAAAAATAAGATAGGAGGGACGGAGAGAAGGGAGGGAAAGCAAGATAACGAGCAGAGCAGGAGGAGATCAAAAAGGGAGGAGGTAGAGGTCAGAGGGAGAGAGAAAAGGGAAAAAAGGAAGGGGGAAAATAGAACGGAGGGAGAAGGGAGGAACAAAATGTCTTATTTTTCCCTGGTGGTCAGGGACTTAAAGTCTTATAATCAGAAAATACTTGAGGCGAAAATAAAATGTGAACATATTGTACCTTAGTTATTTCTGAGAGAGTGCAATAAATATTACCTCCGTGCCTCGCTGGAGTAGGTAGTGGTCAAGATACTCGCCTGGCAAACTGAAGGCACTGGGTTCAATCCCAGGTAGCCAGGTTTTTTTTTTTCTAATTTGACTCTCAGGAAAAATCGTAGTTATTGACACGTGGCTGTATAAAACTTCAACTATGTAAGTGCATAATTAATTTATCAGAACACCATTGTAGAAA
>NW_007419733.1:0-542 GCF_000475195.1 Diaphorina citri
GCCCGTCCCTCCGGGAATTTTTTAGCCCGTAGTTTGTTCGATCGTGACTAGAGAAAATCAGAACCTATTAACCTACCTAATTTGTTTAATATTCAGTTTATTATTATTCTTGATTTGATTTTTTGCTTTTACTTCCATGTTATGATTTAAAATCAAGACTAGAGCCCATTCTCCTTTTATTCCCAATATAATGTTTAAGTCACCCATCCATTTATTGGCCCTGATCGGCGTAGCTCAACATAGGTGACGCTAAAACCGGTCTTAAATTATCGACTGAAGTGTTATCTAAAACTTTCTCGCTTTGAGTTCATAGGTCGTCGCGAAAAAATTTCAAGATCAGAGCTCATTTGTGTGAGAAAATGTGAAAAAAATCCCCCCAAAAACCATTTTTTTTGGCTTTATGGTTTTCTGAACAAAATTTGCACCACCATTTTTGTGTTCCTGATAAAAAGACCTTTAATTCAATATATAGGTCGACCAGGTTTGGATAAGTCCTTCTATGGGGACAGACTGACAGACGACACCGAAGCGAATACAATAGC
>NW_007419734.1:0-542 GCF_000475195.1 Diaphorina citri
ATTGAGTGATAAAGTTAACCATACATAATAATTCTACCAAGAGGTCGAACTACTACCTAAGTACCTAGGTATGTGTATATACATATTCTACATATATTTTGTAGGTGGTACCCCGGTACCCCAGTCAAACGGAAATTCCAAGAAAGACCTTGCAGATGCTTTATAAGGCAGATAGTGGACGAATTACCAAGTGACATGTCCGACACAATGACTAGGTATGTCTCATGGTATTGGTACTTGACTGTGTCATGGGATAGGAAGGTTTGCCTTGTTTTTGAAGTTCTTAATTATGTAGATGTATTAGAAATACAAATGATATTTGACTACATACCTACCTATCAATTTTATTATGAGAAGAGAGAGAAATGTTGCTCTTCTTGGAAAATTATCATAATTATTTTTGAACATCTTTTAATTTTACTTAATTGAATTGTATTTGTACACTACCTATCCCATCTGGGATTGAAAAAAAAGCCCAAAACGAGCTCTATCAAAGGAGACTAAAAGTCAAAATACTTAGTGCAGTTGTCGATTCTTAACCG
>NW_007419735.1:0-542 GCF_000475195.1 Diaphorina citri
ATGTAATCAGCAGTTATCTGTAATAATAATGTCAAGTTGTAGCTTGTGGTTAATAAAATCAATAATATCTTACCTATAGGTACGTATAGTGTAAGATGGTGAGATGGCGTAGCGTAATAATCAAGAAAAATAATATCCCAATCAGGGCTTATTCAGGACATAAAATTTTCTCTTACTGCCTTTGAAAACGTTTTAACTTTCAAAAGGTCTCATGAACTTTCGGCCACGTGACACGAAAGGGGTGTCCGTTATGCTGTTTTGTTTTGATTTTGAATCGCATCGACCAATCAGAAGTCTAGTTTAGTTTTCAGAAATTCAGAATTTCAGTTGAGAACTAGACGTGGTGCAGTGTGTTTCGTGGTCGCATGATTTTCATATTTTCAATTTGAATTTGAATTTTTACTTTTTTTCGTAATTTTCTAAGAAATAAATTTTCGTTTGCGTGTTTTTTTAGTTTATTTTATTTGTTAACTTTTTTGAATTTTAAATACCTGCGTTTTAATTTACCGTCCGCCTTTGATCAATCGAGAAAAATAAGTCCA
>NW_007419736.1:0-542 GCF_000475195.1 Diaphorina citri
AAGCACTAGCATGCAGTTTAGTGTTATTCATAGTGAGCATATAAATCACAGCGGGGAAAGTTAAGAAAATGTAAAATCTCACTCAATACCTCCTCCACTCCAGAAAAGTGCAACTCTCAACACGAGTTCGCTGCTGTACTTTGCATATCTGAAATGGAATTTCTATTTTCCAAAGTGGAAAGAAAGGAAAAAGAAGGAAAAGTCTAGATTGAACCCTTTCCCTGCTGTCCTAAACTCCTAACAAAACATTAATCTTGCCTCAGCATAGTAACAACTGATGCTCGCTCGCCATAAATAACATTCCAGATCCTCCCCCTCTTTGTACATAGCTACCCAGCCTTTATTCTTTCTTATCTATTCAAATTTTTTAATCTAAAAGTCAACAACCATTGCTGCAGTCTTTTTTGCCGTGGCTTATTTTATTTCTTCCCTCACAACTCTCGTCTCTCATTCCCTGAAGACTGTTTTTAGCACAAGACCCATGTTGTTTTATGTTCTAGTTGAGCATGACTTGATCTATGTTTGTTCTGTCCCTCCTAAAC
>NW_007419737.1:0-542 GCF_000475195.1 Diaphorina citri
TTCTACGAAGTATGTGTCCCAACCAAGATGTTTTCCTCTTTCTAATTGCCCCCATCAATGTTCTCTTTTCTCCCATTCAGGTTAATAAGTGAGATTCGGGTTAATAAGTGATGCCCCGGGAGGGGATCGAACCCGCGGTCTAGCGCTTACAAGGCAGACGTGCTACCAACCAAGCTAACGAGGCTGGCACAGCGGGTTCAGGTCCCGGCCTTAGGCAGGATTTTGTTTTTGTCATAAGTGTGGAATTTTAGAGGTACTGGAGCTTCAAGACCATTACGAGCCGTGTTGAGACCATTTTTAATTTTTATACGGTTGGTCCAGTGGTAACGCGCTTGCTTGCCATGCAGAAGGTCCCGGGTTCGAATCCCACCATCGACAAAAATTTTAGTGGTAACGTGCTTGCTTGCCATGCAGAAGGTCCCGGGTTCGAATCCCACCATCGACAAAAATTTGTACTCGTTTTTCGATTGCAAATATTTCAACGGGTTACTTTCTGGTGTTCTCGTGTTGACCCAGCACCTAAATGAGAAGTATTGTGTCTC
>NW_007419738.1:0-542 GCF_000475195.1 Diaphorina citri
TTAATAATGCTTATAATATTGCTTATTCTTCTTATGATATTGCTTCTTCTTGTAGTATTGGTTGTTGGTTCTAATAAGAAGGAGGAGGAGGAGGAGGAGGAGGAGGAAGAAGGGATTTTTAATTGTGTTAAGCATACCCACTAAAATGCTCATTCCCCAATTATTACACCTAGATACATTTTATGACTTGACTTGGACTCGAACCACCAACCTCCAGATCCAAAGTCAAACCAAACGCGTTATCCACTGCACCAATAATATTACTTTTCTTCTGATAATATCTACTTATTTTTTGAATTTTTATGATGTACCATCAACAGTGCATTCCAATTTTTAATTCACCATCCTAACGTACAACTCTCGTCATTAAAATCACTTCGATCATTATTAGTACCATCAGTTTGATTATTGATCTGACTAAAATCGTTATCATCATTATCTCGAATGTCATAGATTCTGTCTTTGTGTCCTTCATCAAAGTCTTCATCATTGGAATGACTGTCGACTTCTGAAGTAGATATTTTCGTGATAGATTTCAGGGC
>NW_007419739.1:0-542 GCF_000475195.1 Diaphorina citri
GTTTACAAAATGGGCAGTCCTTGATTCTACGAAATTTAGCAATTTTGCCAAAATTTGAAAAAAGCAATCAATATTCAATACCTAAAACCTATACATAAATTGTAAACATTATTATTTGTAAAAAAAAAAAAAAAATAACCGGTCCGAAGGGACCATGTTTTCAACCTTTGGGACACCCTGTATTTGTGATCCGAGGCAAATGACATCATGAAAATATAATTCATTAAAATTCAGGGCTTTCCACTGCTGGGTTGTATACTCTGGCGTTTTTGTCTCCGAGCGAGGGAAAAAATTAGATTTAACTTTTTAGCGGGGGGGATTAGATTTAACTTTTTAATGGCAACAGCGCAACGGGAAAAACAATTAAAACCTATAAACCAATTTGTCTTCGCTTTATTTTTATTCCCCTCATTTTCGAAATCACTTTTTACTCATCCACGTCCCTGTTTCAATACCTTCCGAAGAGACACTCTGATTTCATTAGGTTTTAATGATGATGATTTTTTTTTTTTTTTTTTTTTTTCTTTGTTTTTTTTTAGTGC
>NW_007419740.1:0-542 GCF_000475195.1 Diaphorina citri
AATTGGGTATTTACCCGGGTAAATACCCAGGGTATTTACCCCAAAAATAAGTACCCGGGTATTTACCCATCACTAGTTCCATAACATAGATGTAAAAGAAATAACTTATACCCAGCGAAGAGTATAAATTATATCTTTTACATCTAAATAAGGTAATTACTTAATTCGTCGTCGTCCTTCTCTTTTCTTTTTTAATGAACCTGTTGATCTAACTGATTGATGTCTACATCTATGTTTCTTCACTTTTCTAAACTGAAGATACACTTCATTGATGGCTAGATCTGGATTTCTACTTACCTCTAACAATCGTTTGATGAAAGTTCTAACGCGTGCCTCATTCTCATCCTTGTCTATAGACTGGTAGGTAATGTTGAGAAACAAATTCTGCATTGAGCTCTGAGGGAACTTGGGATGTAGCAGTATATATAACTGATGCCTGATGGTTTCTACTTACCTCTAGCAGCCGTTTGATGAAAGTTCTAACGCGTGCCTCATTCTCATCCTTGTCTATAGACTGGTAGGTAATGTTGAGAAACAGATTC
>NW_007419741.1:0-542 GCF_000475195.1 Diaphorina citri
GGTTTGACAGAGGGAACTGTAACTGCTATGGTCTTATCGTCCCGAAATCAAAAAGAGAAGGAAGACAGGATAGGAGAATGCCAGCCGTTCCGAGAACAAACATTATCCCATCAGGATAAAATCCGCCCCGGGCGGGAATCGAACCCGCGGCCTAGCGGGAGGGGTGGGAGAGAGGAAGAGATAGGAGGTAGAGGGGAGAGAGGGAGGATGGGTTAAAGTAGGGGAAGCGAGGGATGGGAGAGAAATAGAGAGAAGGAAAAGATTTTAACCTTTTTATCCTTTCATCCCTTTTTTTCTGCCTTCCTTTTATTGCATTAATTCCCATGTTTGTACAGACTACAGTTCCAGTTACCAGCAGCTCATACCACTATGAGTCGTTGAAGGATAGAATGTTGGACTTGTAGTCTGTTGGGGTTTGAGTCCAAGGACCTTTATAAACAAAAATTATAAACAAAAAAAAATAAACATAAACAAAAATTATAATTATAAACAAAAATCTGGTGTGAACATCACACGACTTTCCTTATCCTATATAATGATGC
>NW_007419742.1:0-542 GCF_000475195.1 Diaphorina citri
CGCTTGAAAGACATCAAGAGATCGGGATAAATGGAATAGGATGGGATAGGACAAACAAGGATAAATCTGATAGAACCAAAGCCATAACGAGGAGAGTGCCGTCAAGATGCTGAATAAATATGGCAGATAAACCTAATGTACTTGTACTATTTCCTATACCATCAACTCAGAGTCCCTACTTGGGTACTTGAAAAGTAAGTTGAAGAAGAATAAAGGAGTAGGAGAAGACGAAGAAGGAAGAAGAGGAGAAGAAGAAGAAGGCGAAAAAGAAGATGAGACGGAGAAGAAGAAAAAGAGAAGGAGAAGAAGAAGAAATGTTGAGCTCTCGGTAAAACTGCGTCTGAAATATCCAGAGACAAAAGCTGAGGCATCATGGCAGACACAATTCACACACCTCAGAAAACTGTCAAGTGCAAGGCACCAAAAGATTACTGCTTTTGTGTCAAGCTACATGTACGTAAGTATACGTACAAAAAAGGTTGTATTTTTCTTTCGGAAACGGGATTCCGAGATTTCTTATGGTTCTTGGATCTTGGTTTTCC
>NW_007419743.1:0-542 GCF_000475195.1 Diaphorina citri
ATTTGTCAAGTGAAAACATAGTACATACCTATCATTCTTTATCATGTTACTTGACATAGTAACCCGTTTCCAGAAGAAAAGTATTTTCGAAAAAAACACAAGGAAACCCATCTTTTCCATACTTGCGGGATTCAATCCCGAGCGGGATTGAGGGTGCAGGATCCTGCACCTTGTGGGATTGGAAAAAGCGTGGGATCCCGCACTTTGTGGGATCCTGCAAATGCGGGATTGCCATCCCTACTATAAACTATTTAATCAGCCAGGTTGGATTGGAGAGTAGTATGTCTGCCTTGTAAGTGCTAGGTCATTGGTTTAATTCTTGCCCAGGGCACATTTTATCCTAAACAGATGAGATTTGTTCTACTCTGGCTAACTCCTATCCTGTCTTCCTTCTCTTTTCACTCTTGGTATGATAAGAACTTAGCAGCTACAGTTTCCTCTATCAAACCTCTTGAAAAATAACATAGGTATTTTTAATCTCTTTTATGTTCCAGGTTTCAACCTAATTACCAAATGCATGATGAGTGATCATGAACTCCAGG
>NW_007419744.1:0-542 GCF_000475195.1 Diaphorina citri
TAGGGACTTTTTCCAAAATCTAGGGACTTTTTTCTTTCGATCTAGGGATATATTTTTTTTCCATCTGGCAACACTGTTCAAAAAATCCCACAAGGTTTTGCCGCACAGACTTAAAACCAGTTCAGGAAATTTCCTATGACCAATTTTGCGAAACGCGAATATTTTCTCTTGAAACGTGACGAAAATAAATCACGCAAGTGTGATGTACTTAATTTTAGTTACATCAAATATATGTAGATTCGTAGAAGCTCAACCCGTCCTTTGGGGCTGACCAGCCCCTACACCTAAGCCTCAGTTTGGGCTTTTTGTGTGTGGGGTTAAGCTGCACAAATATATGTACAATTGTCATATTATTGGCTTAAAGGCCATTTTTGGGTCTTTTGGATCACTAGGAAGATATTCGCCATGAAAACTCATTTTGTTTCTTTTTCTCAAAAAGTGTGATAGAGGTTAACCGTAACAAAGGAGGTCTATCGTCCCAAAATCAAGAGAAGATGGACAGGATAGCGGAAGCCAGCCGCTAGCCGTTCCGAAAACGAACC
>NW_007419745.1:0-542 GCF_000475195.1 Diaphorina citri
CCGGGCGGGAATCGAACCCGCGGCCTAGCGCTTACAAGGCAGACGCACTACCAACTAAGCTAACTAGGCTGGCAGAGGTTACACTTTTGTTTTGTTGTGTCTTTGTTAGGGTATTGCCCGTTGACGTCACACCACTCAGCGTTTGCTCTTGTAAACAATTAAACATTGGATACCTATAGGATAGGTAGGTATAGGTAGTCCCTTGTCCCTTGATTTCAATAGTCTACCAGTCTACCAAGTACATGTCTAAGTAAAATCGTATTTTCCTTTCGGAAACTAAGACGATTTCCCCTCTTCTAAAGCTCATTTCCCCTCTTTCAAAGGAAAATATACGGGTTCAACCACTCTAATAGGTGGCGTGGGAGAGCTTTTACTAAACTATTGATAATCCAAGATGGCACATTCCCAACCAGCGAAGGTCTAGTGTTCAGTTTCCAAAAGAAAGCCGTTTCCGTGTCTAAAAGGAAATAATAATAGTGCTTATTTATACTGCTCGCATAGGACTGAAAAGTCCCTTTACTCCAGCAGTAGGCTACTACTAT
>NW_007419746.1:0-542 GCF_000475195.1 Diaphorina citri
AAGTTGGCAGACCACTACTGGATTGCGTGTAGAATAACACAGAAAAACAACAATGTAAGGAGAAATAAAACACCAGAGTTTGTAAATATTTTAAATAATAGAAAGGTACAACAAGATATTGAAAAAACAGACTGGGCCGAACTAAATGAGATCTCAGACCCTGTTACATTACATGAAAAATTGTGTACAAAATTTGAAGGGATTTACGAGTCAAGTATTAAAACAGTAAAAAAGAACACTTACAAACACACAGCACCATGGATTAACGAACGTGTTAAAATTGCAATTCAAACAAAACAACAAATATTAAAACAATGGAGAAACAATAAAAACAACAGGTTACTTTATGAACAATATAAAGAACAGAGGAACATTACAACCAATGTGATCAAAAAAGAGAAAAGGATTTACCTCTATAAATTATTTCAAGACGCAAAAGGAGATATGAGAAAGACATGGGGGTTAATCAATGATCTAATGAACCGTAAAATAAAAGAACCAATAGAAACACAATTAAAAAGAAATTTTAAAACTAATGATCT
>NW_007419747.1:0-542 GCF_000475195.1 Diaphorina citri
AGAAGAAGAAGAAGAAGAAGAAGAAGAAGAAGAAGAAGAAGAAGAAGAGGAAGAAGAAGAAGAAGAAGAAGAAGAAGAGGAAGAAGAAGAAAAATTAAATGAAGGGGAAAAGGAGAAGAAGACCAAGTTTTTTGTTTGTTTGAAGAGCTGACATTTTTTTGTGAGTTTTAACCTTTTGAAGGTTGAAAATGCTTGAAAAGAACTCTTTTCATGTCCTCTCGAGATATCTGGCTTGTGCTTTGTTGTGGCGACTTTGGACTCCTTTGTACTTCAGAGGGTTAACACTTCAACAATGACAACTATGTTACATAAACATGGGGAGAGAGAGAGAGAGAGAGAAGGAAGGAGGAGGAGGAGGAGGAGGAGGGAGAGGAGGAGGGAGAGGAGAGAGATGTGTTAACTTTTTTGAAAGAATTTAAACATTTTAAAGAGAGAGGGAAATGAGTTTAATGCAAAGATAATTAAAAAGCAGTGTTCACGTGTTTAGATGTTTTAGAATATTTTTATATTTGGATTTCGGAAGAAGTCCGCACTGATTTTGG
>NW_007419748.1:0-542 GCF_000475195.1 Diaphorina citri
AAAAAAAAAAAAAAAAAAAAATCAGGGCGTTGTTTCATAAAGTTTTTTTTCTCCTTTTTAAAGAGGTTTGAGTTGAGGTCTTATCGTTCCGAAATTGAGAAGAGAAGGGGACAGGATAGGAGAGAAAGCTAGCTGTTCCGAGAGCGAACCTTATCTGTTTGGGATAAAGTTCTCCCCGGGTGGGCATTGAATCCGCCATCTAGCGCTTACTAGGCAGACGCTCTACGTTCAAAACTTTTGGTTGGCTTTCTAAAAAGTTGGATTCAATCAAGACCAAAGTTTTGTTAATAGCACCTATAAGGGGGAAAAAGCTAAGTTCTATGAAAATATTGACTGAAAATTGTTTATGATAAATGTCCATAAAGCCAGCTACAAAAAGTCAGATACATCTAATTGATCTGACAGGTAAAACTGTGACAGAAAAAAAATCACCCTTGAAACTGTGATCTTTGGCTGGCTGTTATATGTTACCTGACATCTCTGAGGTTCGAACCCAGGAACCTTCTACTCACGTATAGTTGAAGCATCTCCACAGCCAAGTC
>NW_007419749.1:0-542 GCF_000475195.1 Diaphorina citri
ACTTTTATTGATATAAATTTGCACCTTCCAGACTACTAGTTATTGATACATTCAAAGAAAGGGAAAAAATCAAGGAAAGTAATGCCCCACAGGACTTTTTGTTACCGATTTTACGAACATTTTGCTGCAATCATAACCTTTCTTGGTAGGCAAAGCAATGACTTGGGGTGCAGCATCACAGCAAAATAATACTGAACCCAACCTGAATATGGGTGCTAATCCTGCCCAAGCGGTCACCCATCCATATACCAACCACGCACTGCTTTGCTTAACCTCAAGGGATCCCACGGGAACGCTTACGCGCCAAGTTCCACGCCGAGGTACCTACCGAGAAATTTTAAAATTTCGCGGGGATTTCAGAATATCTAGTCAAAAACATACGCGAGTTTTTAAATATTCAAGGAGTGAACATATATGAAAATAAATAGTTGAAAAATATGAAAATAATATTGAAGCCTCTTTTTCAATGTTATATTTAACAAAATATGATTCAATTATTTTTTAATTACAATTTATTTGCGACTAAATGCTCGACACTCAAC
>NW_007419750.1:0-542 GCF_000475195.1 Diaphorina citri
ATTTAATATTATTTATTTTTTATTTTATTTTTAAAGCAAATAATATGTACGAGATAAACTTCTGCTTGTAAACTGAGTTCATAACCTTCCCATTTTAATGAGTCCCATTCATTCTCTAATGAGAAAAAGTTTAAGTCTGTCTCTGTTATGGGAGTGTTGTCAGAATGTTTGCTCTTGAAAGATTGTAAGGTATCCTTACATTTTTTGCAAATTACATTAACCAGGTTAACCAGGGTTACTCAACCTTTGACCTAAAAAAATAAATAAAAATAAATAGATAAAACATAAAATAAATAAACAACCAACCAGCCAAACAAACAAAAACAATATTTTAAAAACAGTTAAAATAATAGATAATAATCAGTCCAGAAACCCAGAAACCTCTTTGGCGATCAGGTATGACACCAGATGCTATTGCTTGCACGCCACAGATCCCTTATATTTTGATTTTGGTTGCAGCATTTCCTTTTTAGTAATAGATAGATACCTAGATATGTTACAGTTTGACTTAGTCTCTTTCTCCCTTTGGCTGTGATTTTTCT
>NW_007419751.1:0-542 GCF_000475195.1 Diaphorina citri
TCTAGTTTTCGAGAGACGAATGTAATATCTGTTTGGAAACTTTCCGGAATGAAAAGAGGAGAAAAAGAAAGAAGGAGGAGAGGAAGAAGAAGAAAAAAGAAGAAGTAGAAGAAGAAGGAGGAGGAGGAGGAGGAGGAGAAGAAGAAGAAGAAGGAGGAGAAGAAGGAGGAGAAGAAGAAGAAGAAGAAAAAGAAGAAGAAGGAGGAGAAGAGGAAGAAGAAGAAAAAAAGGAAGAAGTAGAAGAAATGAAGAGAAATAGGAGTTTTCCCAACGTTCTCGATATTGGCACAGATTCAGAAGTGTGGAAGGAGGAGGAGGAGGAGAAGAAGAAGAAAAAGAAGAAGGAGGAGGAGAAGAAGAAGAAGAAGAAGAAGAAGAAGAAGAAGAAGAAGAAGAAGAAGAAGAAGAAGACGAAGAAGAATACGAAGAAGAAGAAAAAGAGGAAAAAGAACGAGGAGAAGAAAAAAAGGAAGAAGTAGAAGAAATGAAGAGAAATAGGAGTTTTCCCAACGTTCTCGATATTGGCACAGATTCAGAAGTGT
>NW_007419752.1:0-542 GCF_000475195.1 Diaphorina citri
CTTTTAGAGAGGGCATTGGTGACAATGACTACTTACAGGTAATTTTAACATGTGTATCCCTCTGTTATGTCTTTGGTCGAGTGAAATGCAATCCTACAAGCCGCTACACTACAACAACAACAACAACAACAACAACAACAACAACAACGACAACAACAACAACAACAACAACAACAACTACTACTTTCTGTTGCTCTTACATTCCACAGGTATTCAAGCCAGTCATTCAATATGTGATGGAATTCTTCAAGCCAACTGCTATTGTCCTCCAATGTGGGGCAGACTCCCTATCTCATGACAGATTGGGGCAGTTCTCATTGACTACCAAGGGTCATGGGGAGTGTGTCAAATTTGTCAGAGACCTTAATGTACCTCTGCTTGTACTTGGTGGGGGAGGGTAAGTTTTTTTACTTTTACTTCTAGGTAGGTATTTGCAAGTTCAACATATTTCCTTACATAATTATGTTGTTTCTGTCATCAATAATTACCTAAGTAGTATCTACTCTAGTTAGGTAGGTATTTGAACAAAAGAAAATCTAGTA
>NW_007419753.1:0-542 GCF_000475195.1 Diaphorina citri
TCTACAGCTTCACATCCTCTCTCCACATGCTATACAGTCAATGCCCTCTCCTATTATAGGTAAGTCAAAATATCTACTGGTGAGTTTCTCAAGTGAATTACCTAGGTAATTAAAAATTTCACTATTGGAAAAAAAAGGTGATGAATTTGATGGCACATTCCGCCGCTGGAAAGTCAAAAGGGCGTAAGTGAGAAAAACAAAAAAATGACATTAACACACAGACATACTACGTTTGAGAGATACTATTGATAGCACGAACAGGCGTATGTGATTTCTAAACCATTGTGAAGAGATTGATTTTTTTATGTTCAGGCGTATGTGATATTTGCGGAAATAATTGCAGCACAAATAGACTTAAGTGCGCTTACGAAAATTTTGATAAAATCACTTACGCCCCTTTGACTTTCTAGCGGCGATTCGTTCTCTTTTTACAAAATTTTTGATGGCAAATTCGAGGAAATCAAGCTGTATCTCGTAAATTATTGGTGTAAAAAAAAGTGGATATAACTTTCGAAATTTTTTGATATTGGCTTGTTACAAGC
>NW_007419754.1:0-542 GCF_000475195.1 Diaphorina citri
ATTGAGGAATTTGAAGTTGAAGGTAAAAGTATTGAGGATATTTTTAAGTCCTACAGATATGACAAACTTAAAGGAGATAATCCGGAACATATTGACAAATGAAAAAGGAAACCTAGTCGATTCCCATAGGAATTTAGCTAAAGGAATAGAGCTCCTCTAATCTGACCTTTGAACGGTACTGGGATGACCATTGACTCTAGAAATCGCCAGTCTCACCAAGAGAAATGATATCTTTAGCGGATCAAATGCCTTTTCGGACTTCATAATTATTCAATAAGATGTGAATTTGTGAATGAGATTACAAAGTACTTCAACACGTTACTATTAGCTAAAACAATCGCAACACAAACTCCTCGCAGCCGCCCACCTGAGAAAAAAACAGAGCTCATTGATACCTGTTCACCAGAGAATCAGAGAAGCGATACGATTCATTTTCAAATAAGTTCTCGTAGAGAGAAGCGAATGGGTATTGTGTACAAATTTATATCATAGACGATATCCAATTAGTTGATTTAGAAGAAGTCGAAGCAGAAGACTCCGAT
>NW_007419755.1:0-542 GCF_000475195.1 Diaphorina citri
CAAGTAAGCGCAACTGATCTTTTGACTTTACACCGGTGGTAGGTGTAGAGTACTTTTATGATACTCGTAATAATAGACTGCAAAGTACCTACCTAGGTACGTTAGATATGTATACGTATACCTACATACGTCGGTACTTTATCCATAATCTCGTTTTTGTATTCATAAAAAAATCAGGGTAATTATAAAAGAAGATTAAGAGAGAGAGAGAGAGAAAGAGAGAGAAAGGGAGGGAGAGAGAGAAAGGGAGGGAGAAAGAGAGGGAGGGAGAGAGAGAGAGAGAGAGAGAGAAAGAAAGAGAGACAGGGAGGGAGAGAGAGAAATTGAAATTTTTAGAAGGATAAAAGCATAAAATGAGAGGATGAGTGAGAGGGAATGCGGGAGGGACAGAAACTATTTTGGATGTGATAAAACAGAAAGAGTGAGAGAAAAAGAGAGAGAGAGGGAGGGATAGAGAAAGAAAGAGAGAGGGAGGGAGAAAGAGCGTGAGAACATGAGGTTTTATACCATTAGTAGACCTCTTCTTCCCATCCCCCTTTTCT
>NW_007419756.1:0-542 GCF_000475195.1 Diaphorina citri
ATCAGGGGATCCCAAAACGGATATTTCCAACCATTTCCCGATTTTGAAAATTTGGACCGATTGCAATACTTTCATTACAAGTATAGCTCCGCTATACTGTAGTAATAGAAAGTAAAAATTAAATTATAGAGAAAGTAACGCAGTTTTATTTTATTTGCATTAAATTATAAAAGAAAACGCTGTTTGTATCCTGCTAGATAGCTAGAAGAAAGTAAATAGAAGAATATAAATTTTAAAAGACAATTGAGATTCGACATTCAACTAAAGAAAGTTTGGTGAGCTTTCGGGAATACTCAGATTCCCATCGTCAGACCAAGATCGCAAGAGAGGTGTTGACTCTACGAGCGCTGGAGTTGAAGTGAGACTATGGTATGCGGTTTAATAGGTTTTGATATATGCAAACAGTGTTCCCTACATCAGTTTTAAAGTTAACAGAGTTCTTTTCTTGATTAATATAAAAAGCCTCCAAGGTTTTTCTTTTTTTCCAATGATCTTCTTTAGTAACAATTTTAACATTATCAAATTTAAAGGTATGATTTTCT
>NW_007419757.1:0-542 GCF_000475195.1 Diaphorina citri
AGAATGTGCCTTGAAGTAATACGAAAGCTGTACCGAGGTACAATCTTTTAAAAATCTCTATCACTATCCTCTAAAAAATAAAAATACAGAATACCCAACGTGGAAATTCATACCTTCGTTTACTTAGGCATATAAGTATTTCAAGTTGTCAGTTATGTTATCATTTTGTACATTCATAATATTTTTTTTTCTTCTAGACAAGAAGCATCAGATTTCACAGGGATAGAGCTATATTGTAATGAGAGCTAGGAAGGGCCAGTTGTCCCCAACATTTTTACCGTGCTAAAGCCTTCACTACTGATGTTTGGTAAATCTAGATGTTTGGTAAAATTTTGAGTACTCTACCAAATTTACGTACCTAGATATCAAACCAAACAAAAACGATAGTTGTTTATTCAGTAGGTCATCTTATTGTTAGGTAAATATGTTTGTATAGAAAAAGGTATTCACTATTCCTGCAATGAATGGTGGATATAGGTACCAAAACTCATGTGAGTAGATACCTAACTAGGTACGATCAAATCCAAGCCTTACCACAAGGA
>NW_007419758.1:0-542 GCF_000475195.1 Diaphorina citri
ACTGATGCATCAACCTAATAATACCCACAAAATAGGTGTGTAATTATGAGCAGAAATTCTTTTTCATTGGAAAAACAGATAAACCAGTAGGTACATCACTAAGGTTGGTAACAAACAAGAAAAAAAAAAAATGAATTGAAATCATGGATTATTTGTGGGAAAGCTGAGAGCCTCTTCACAATTTCTGTGGATATCACAATATTTCCAAGAGGCTCTTCTAATTCTAATTTAGTCGATTCACATACTTAGATTTGCCAGAGCAGTCTTTATGGCAAAGAACTCAGACAATTTGCAAACTTTCAAGTGTGACAACCCTTTCAGAAACACAATGCACATACTTAGATTTGCCAGAGCAGTCTTTATGGCAAAGAACTCAGACAATTTGCAAACTTTCAAGTGTGACAACCCTTTCAGAAACAAGCCACTGAAAAAAATGGCCCATTCCTTGTGTTCAGACCTTTGAGAAAAAAAAACTCACCTTTTTTGAAACTATCAGATCGGTAAATGTCTCTCAGTTCTTTCATGAGTCTATCGGTGGCTTG
>NW_007419759.1:0-542 GCF_000475195.1 Diaphorina citri
GACTGGCAAATTTTCTATTAGGTTTAACTTTAAGATATTTGTAGTATTTGCGAACTTTTTGATCACGTGTTCTTCTTCTTTGCCTTCATCTTGTTGTTGTTCTTTTTCGTCTTCTTCTACTTTTTCTTATCCTTCTTCTTCTTCTTCCCCTTCTTGTTCTTCTCCTTCTAGTTCGTCGTTTTTTTATTCTTTTCCTCCTTCTTCTTGGTCTTTTTCTTCTTTTCGATGGAATGTTTGCAAGGTCTGTGACTTCTACAGATTTAGTAAGCGACCTATGTCTCATTCCTTCATCGTTACGACCGACGCCAGTTATCGCAATGTCCTGTGTTACAATATTGGTCTCATGTATGACAACCTCACATTGTCTCTCAAATAACATTGCCTCCCTAAGTTTACATGCATTGTGTCTCAAATAATTACTATTGCGACAACATTTACAACTCTCAGAAGTCGTTAAATGAAAACAACACATTGCATGTCGTAAAACTCTAATGAGATAATAAAGAAAATATTGAAATTTACTGAATTTACTTTAATAAATA
>NW_007419760.1:0-542 GCF_000475195.1 Diaphorina citri
AAGACCGACGCGTCGATTGAGGGTTCATACTTTTCAATGACCGGAGCCAAACACTGGAGCTCATCTCTTTTAGTCGACACGCAAGGTTTCTTGTCGCTGTTAGTAGGTGGGGGGGACTGATCATGCGAGCGTTTCTTGCATATATCTTGATTGGTTTCCATGGGGACAATAAGAGGGCTATTCAGGGGTTTAGATGAGCCCGGGTTTTCAATGACAACCTCGGTACTGACAGGAGTCAGGGGGGCCAGGGTTGGTTGAGAATGAGAGTTGATATCAGCTGCTGCAACTTGATTCTCCTTGGGGCTGATTAGGGAGCTAGTCACGGTATTGACTGGCGGCGGAGAAGCAACTGATACATCAGGCAGTGGAGTGACGGCAGTTGTAGGAGTTTTACTACTGAATGAAGGCAGGAAGGTATTAATAATGTCATCGTTCTTTGGAGGGGGTGGGGCAGCGCGGTTAGCAGATAAAGTGGCTTCAATGCGCTCCTGGGCGGACGCATTTTTTACCGGACAATTCTTAATAAGATGTCCTTCCGCATT
>NW_007419761.1:0-542 GCF_000475195.1 Diaphorina citri
CAAAGGATTTACATGAAACGTGTGGAACTGAATCAACCAGATCTGAATATTATTCAGTGAATAGCCTTTGGTATAAATGGGGTTCTTGACACCTCTATAAGCTCATGTGTGAGTTGTGTCCTTGGCCGTTAGGGACAGGTAAAAATAGGAACTGAGGGACCTTTCCAGAACTCAGAGTGGACTAGGTGGATTTTTTTACGTCTTTTAAAAGCAAATTAAAAATGAATAAATACATACGAGTAAATAAATAAATAAAGTGATTGATAGAAAGGCGGACTCAAATATACCTTGTTTATCCTGCTCGAACGAGACTTAAAAGTCCCTTTACCCCAGCAGTCCAACAATGATGTTCTTTTTCTGTCACGTCTTCCCTGAGTGCAACTTTGAAAATGGAAAATTGTACTTTCTATATATCTAGTTTTATAAGTAAATAGTTAAGGTGTGAATATTACCTAAAGGTGTAGCTTGGTGGCTCATCAAAGGTTATACGTTAGTCGTTAGAGAATCGTTTTCCTCGGTCGATTATGCACGCATCATTGCTT
>NW_007419762.1:0-542 GCF_000475195.1 Diaphorina citri
ACGAAAAAGTTCTCACTTCGTAGGATAGCAGGTGAAGGCAGAATTTCTTCGCGACTCGTAATCCCCAAGTTCCACATCAAAATCGCGAAAGGACAAGCAAAACTTTCCCCTCCCTTAAAAAAAGTAGGCAACACTATTAACCCCGATGTAGCTCCGACACTGGTCTCCAATACCAACGCTTCTTATGATCGGTGGCACCGGTGAATTCGGTTGAGTAAAAAAACGTTCCTTGTTTATCAAGCAACTGGCAACCCTGCATTTTTGTTTATCTTGATATCTTGTGATTCTTGTGATAAAAAAAAAAAAAATAAATGAAAAAGTTATCAAAATCAAATTTATGAAATTTATCGTTATCCTTTATCATTAATTTATTTTAATTAAGTGTTTACCTAGATCTAATAGCATTTCTGATTTCTGATACCTAATCTTGATAAAAAAAGATAAATGAAAAAGTTATCAAAATCAAATTTATCGTTATCCTTTATCATTAATTTATTTTAATTAAGTGTTTACCTAGATCTAATAGCATTTCTGATTTCTGA
>NW_007419763.1:0-542 GCF_000475195.1 Diaphorina citri
CTATGTAGGTACAAATCGGTAAATTACCGAATAATAACCTAATTGACTGACCTAATTTTGACTTAACATCATATACCTAGTCCCTAGCTAAATAAATTAGTACATATTTACCTAACTTAATATAGGCTGGATCTCACTTATTTGAACAAGAAAATTTTTGAAGATATGTATAATAATAAGTAGGTAAACAGAGAGACTTACCTTTGATCAAGATTTGTATATTATTTCCCACAGGATTGTGTAGGGTTTATCCAATTCAGATTCAAATTGAGTTATCCAAGAGTTAGAGGTAAATTATCCAACTGAGGTTGGCTTATCCAATAGCCAAGAGATAGATAGTTAGGTTATCCAATTTTACTTGGGTTTATCCAACTTAGGTTGAGTTATCCGAGAGTTAGGTTATTCAATTCAGGTTAGGTTTATATGTATGTACTTGTACTTATAACTGAGGTTGGCTTATCCAGTAGCCAAGAGATAGATAGTTAGGTTATCCAATTTTACTTGGGTTTATCCAACTTAGGTTGAGTTATCCGAGAGTTAGG